>NC_090232.1:20793722-21031222 GCF_024489055.1 Chanodichthys erythropterus
AACCAAGTGCGCTCGCACCATGGCGGATTGCTAGTTACATGGCAGAATATAGACACCCTCAACCTGACAAGTCAGTTTAAATACATGTGTGTATTGCCACGATTTGTCAAATAATAAGCCAATTTCATTCATCATTACTGCAAGTACGTAATTCTGATACATGCAATGACTATCCATTATGACATGTAGGCATTTTTATCTTTATGTACACAACAATACGGTGTATGATAGGGCCCAATGTGTTGCAATTACTTAGGTGTCTAAATAGTTTTTGGGATCACTAAATGTTGGGATGAAACAACAGTGATAGCAAGCTGGTGAAAAGTTCTGGCTGTGACTGTTCAATAATCTAGATTTCAACAGACAAGGCTGAAAGCTCTGAAAGGTCTAACAATCAATTATTATTGGATTCAGTTGTTTTTAGAGCTGTGTGATATTTAATTCATAATTTCAGCAAATTTATCTTTTATATATATATATATATATATATAATTTTTTTTTTTTTTACTTTTTTTCTTATTTATTTATTTATTTATTTATTTGTTATTGGGACTAATAGAAGTGCAAAATGACTACAAAATCACACATTATGATTCACCATGGTAGTATCATGCAGAATACCAGAAATGTTCATATTCTTTGGTTAAATATGACTTGGGGAAAAATGAATAGTTTGTAGTAAGAATAGTTTAGACAAAATCTCTGTTTAACTAATTTCATCATTTTAATTTGATTTAAGAAATCTCTTATTTTATGTGCTTTGCATACTCTGCTTAATATTCAGTCTGTTGGCAGTTCAATACCACACGTGTACATGATGTGCATAGCCAAATATGATTCCTGCTATACTAAGATAATGCTGACAGCCCCCTGACCTCTGAGTCGACGTTAATTTAAGCCAGAACTGATACGTATAAGAATAATAATTCAATTGTTATATCTGGATGTCAGTTGGGTGCTTTAATTTCATTAAGATACACAAGGAAAATCCTTTCTGCAGATAAGATGACACAGTTTGCTAGGCTAATGGAACGCTATTCTTGCTGTTTAAAAGAACCTGTGACATTTAATTTGCACGTCTCTCTATATTACTTCATGTGTTCTGTTGAATTTTAAATGTTTTTTAAACAATTTGTCACAAGCAAAGGTGTTTTTTTATTCAAAATGTTCTCTGATTCAAACAAGCGTTGTAGCACACTTTTGTAGGGACACTTTAAATTGCACAAGTACACACGCATACTCACACAAACAAATGATCCCTTGTTCTTGTGTGGGTTTGTCAGTTGACACTTTATTTATAATAGCACTTTATACAATACAGATTTACAGTGATAAACATGAAAATGATGCAAATAGAAATCAGTTGTACTGTCAAGCAGCTCTAAAAAGACAATAGTTTCATTACTCAATTCAGTTCAGTGTTGATCCAGTTTAGTTCAGTAATGGTGTAAAGTTAAGGTGCATTCACACTTGTCATGTTTGGTTCAATTAAAACGATTGCTCTGTTAGTGCGGTTCATTTGAACATGTGTGAACGCTGCCATCCGAACCCTGCGGACCGAGACCACTGAAAAGATGGGATGATTTTATTGGTCATAAAATCCGACCAATCAGGTTGTGAATGTATCCTATGCCTTTAGGTTCGGTGATAAAATTGCCAATCTGAACGCTAATCGGACCAGGACTAAATGTTTTTTTGTTTTCTTCTTTGGTCCGGACCAAATAAACCAAACGAACCGAACTACAAGTGTGAACGCAACCTTAATCAAAATTAAATTAGTTAAATTCAGCTATAAGTATCTTTACAGAGGAAAATAGTGTCAGTATTCACTTTGATTCAGTTCAGTGTTGAATCAGTGTCGATGTTGCACAATCTGAATTGGCTATAAAGCAGCTCAATTCAGTTAAAGCCTTGTAGTGTCATTGCAGTCAAATCAATGATATAACTGATTATTAAGTTTCACCAGGAGAAACCAGGTTCATTTGGGGCACTAGTTCTCCTCTGGCCAAATGAATGTACAAGGTGTGATCTAGTGGTGTGATTACATGCTGCATCTCAAATCAGACTGTGGATTGTTATCATATTTCATACAGCTGCTTCTTCACACTGGCATTTGGTGGGAGGAGATTGTACAGTATACTGGTTTGTGATTTTATTAGAAATTCAGGATCTTATTTTATATAATAGACAAATAAATAGCATTTTAACCTGTTTTAATGCAATTTGATTACATTTATAATGCAATCTTAAGGATCTACAATGTGAAGGGGAAAAAAAAGGAAAAAAAAAGAAAAGGAAAAAACCTTAGGGCCAGAGACACAAACTGCCATACAAAGGTAAAGTATAAAAACAAATTTTATTATGAATTATTTCTGATGCTGAAAAGTGTGTGGCAATATATATATATATTTTTTAGATATTTTTAGAAACTGCGCATAATGCAGCAATGAAAAATGAAATGTCTGGTGAGTGTTGCTGAAAGGTTAATGTTCTGTTAATGTTAATTGCATTTGAAATGAATGTACCCCCTAATCGATTGAGTGGACAAAGGCAAATGTAAGATAACAACCCATTTAGCATTTGCTGAAGCAATCAGGGCCATATTTTTTTTTTTACTTCTACCACACTTTTAGCTCATTGTGTCGTATGTGCTCTCCGTTGTAAGCGCAAAGGTGTAACAGATGAGCCACCAAGCAATTTTATTGTATCAGACAAAATGGACCCTGTAGTAGCCTAATTATTTATGTAAAAAAGGAATAAAAGTCTTTGGTGTTTTACTGCCAGAAATGTTCATTTCAGATGGAAGCTGCAGTGAAATGGAAATGGCGACAACATATTTTCACATTCCCACATTGAGTGTCATGAACTCATCCCTTCCCAGGCATCATAGAATTTAATGTATAGGTACATTTTTGGAGTTTAGCAAAAATGTAGAGTCACATTTTTCTTCACTGCTGCTTCTGAACTGCTTGGAACACTTAATATTCAATAATATTATTGATTTGACTGCACTGACACTTTTGGATGAGAACTGAACTGAGCTGGATGATGACATCACTGTTTTTCCACAGAACTGCTGTATAGAAGAAATTAACTAATTTAATAATTGATGATCTTTTGTTACACACAGAAGTGGACCGAGAGCGTGAGCAGAGTGCAGGTGGGTAATGGCAGGTGCAGTTCGTGGCAGATGTGATAGTCGAGCTGATACTTGTCTTGTGATTTCCAGGGATTGCGGATGGCAGGTAGACGAGGAGCAGACCAGAAACAGAGACACTCACGGGAGACGAGGAGAACGCTGGAGACAGGTGAGTATTCGTCAAAGGAGTCCTTAAGGTTAGCATAACAGGTGTGTATGCATTAACGAGACCGGACAGTGACTGAGAGTGCTGCTGTGTCTTTTGTAGTGTGGCTGTGATGGTGCTGATGAGTGACAGGTGTGGATGATTAGTACTCTGGTGAGGAAGTGCATCGTGATTGGGTGACTGTGGAGCCTGGCGTGTCTGTGACATCTTTACAACACAACTGAATCAACACTGAACTGACTTCAGCTGAATAATGATGTCACGATCACAGTCTGTTCCTGTTCACTCCGGACTCCATTTCCCATAATCCTCCCTGTCAATCACATGCACTCACTCCACCAATCACCTGTTGCCACATACAGTCATGCACACTCCACACTAATCACCACACCCAGCTGATACACATTACCTGGACTATAAAGGACTCACACACACACCACCTCACCGCGAGGTCTTGATTACCCAGAGTGTCATTTCTAAGCGTTATTATTCTGTCTGCCTGTCTGTTGCCGTTCCTGCCTGTTTCCTGTTTGACGATCCTGTGCTGCCTACCTCTGACCCTTGCTTTGTATACCGACCTGTGTATGTTATCTGCCAGTCCTGACCTCTGCCTGTACCTGGATTAAGATTCTGTCTACCCTCTGCTGTTCCTGTTTGCCCCTGGTTTACCCTGCCTGTATGACCACGCTTAACTTTAATAAACGCTGCATTTCGATCCCTGCCTGTGAGTCCCTCTTCGTTACAGAAGACCTCGCTACACCAAGATCCAGCAGCTACCGTGAGTGTTTCTGTCACCTCTAATATGAACCCATCGGCTCAGCTAATAGGTCTCCATCAGGGAGACAGATCCATTGAGGAATATGTCATGGACTTAATTGAACTGGCACCGTTAACTTGTTTTAATGAGGAGTGCCTCATGATATTTTTTCGCGGTGGACTATCTGATCCGTTCAGTTCCGTCATGCCATTACATCAGCCTGATGGGACATTGGAATGTTATATTGATCTGGCATTGCAGCTGAGTGGCTCTCCCTTTTCTGTGGGTGCCGCAGTGGAATGCGACACTTCGCCGAATCATGTAATGGCCGCCGCGCCAAAGGACATTCACAAGGCTACCATCATAACACCAAGTCACATCTCTGCTGATCCCCCTGCGCAATGCGACGTCTCCGCTGATCGCCCAGATCCACATCATGTCTCTGCTGATCACCCAGAGCCTCGTTACGTCTTCATTGATCGTCCAGAGCCAAGTCAAGTCCCCACTGAACCTCCGGAATCACGTCACGTCGCTGGTTCTGTCCGAGAGCGGAGAGGATTGCGTTCCAGCATGAAAGATCCTCCACTGACTTCAGCTCGAGCGGCTGGCATTCCGAAGCATCTGCCGGACGCTTCGCTCTCAAGCCAGCCGGCCGCCTCGCACTCAAGCCCGGTGGCCGCTTCGCTCTGAAGCCCGCCGGCCGCTATGCTCTCAAGTTCGTCAGTCTCTACGCTCTCAAGTTCGTCAGTCTCTACGCTCTCAAGTTCGTCAGTCTCTACGCTCTCAAGTTCAACTCTTGCAACGCTCTCAAGTTTGCCTGTTGCTATGAACTCAAGCGCCCTGGACGCGATGGACAAGATGGCTGCCTTGCCAATTCCCACGGGCAAGATGGCCGCCCCTGCGGTGCTCAAGGATGCAGGGGTTGTTCCAGCCATTGAGTCCACTCCAGAACCCGCTCCAGCCAGTGAGTCCGCTCCAGCCAGTGAGTCCGCTCCAGCACAGCCTGCTCTCCTGGTCTGTCCTGTCTTGGCCCAGAGGGCTGTGCTCACTTTTTAGGTCTTGGCTTTCCTGTGTGCATTGAGGAACTCGAGCCCTATTGACTTTGGAGCAGTCTGCCAGCCCGAGCAGCCCGCTGTCGTCCCGGAGCAGCCCGAGCCCGCTGCCGTCCCGGAGCAGCCCGAGCCCGAGCCCGCTGCCGTCCCGGAGCAGCCCGAGCCCACTGCCGTCCCGGAGCTGTCTGCTCTCCCTGATACGGCCACAGAGCAGCCTTGGTCGGCCCTGCCACCACCGCCTGGACCATTTGCTCTACCGCTGCCGATTAGGCCATCTGCCCTGCTGGTGCCACCCGAGCTCCTTGCCCATGAACCTGCCAATGCCTCCCTTGATTTCCCCAAGAACTTTTTTTTTTTGGGGGGGGGGGGGGTTGGGCAGTATACCTAGGGGTGGGGACCCTACCCAGCCACTGCTGTCATGGCCATTCATGGACTGTAGGCCACTAGGGCCATGTATGGACTCTGACCCGCTGGGGTCACCCATGGACTCTGACCTGCCGTGGCTGCCCAAGCCGCCTGACCTGCCGTGGCTGTCCGAGCCGCCTGACCTGCCGTGGCCGTCCGAGCCGCCTGACCTGCCGTGGATGCCTGAACCACCCGACCTGCCGTGGCCGCCCAGGCCACCTGACCTGCCGTGGCCGCCCGGGCCACCTGACCCACCGTGGCTGCCTGAGTCCCTGGGGCTGCATTGGAGATCCCGTTCCCGGCTGCTGTTAGATCTCCAATGCACTGTTCCTTTACGTCGCGAGGACGCGCCTTCCGGGAGGGGGGCGTTATGTCACGATCACAGTCTGTTCCTGTTCACTCCGGACTCCATTTCCCATAATCCTCCGCGTCAATCACATGCACTCACTCCACCAATCACCTGTTGCCACATACAGTCATGCACACTCCACACTAATCACCACACCCAGCTGATACGCATTACCTGGACTATAAAGGACTCACACACACACCACCTCACCGCGAGGTCTTGATTACCCAGAGTGTAATTTCTAAGCGTTATTATTCTGTCTGCCTGTCTGTTGCCGTTCCTGCCTGTTTCCTGTTTGACGATCCTGTGCTGCCTACCTCTGACCCTTGCTTTGTATACCGACCTGTGTATGTTATCTGTCAGTCCTGACCTCTGCCTGTACCTGGATTACGATTCTGTCTACCCTCTGCTGTTCCTGTTTGCCCCTGGTTTACCCTGTACCTGTATGACCACGCTTAACTTTAATAAACGCTGCATTGGAGTCCCCCTTCGTTACAAATGACACTATTTTCTTTTAGAGCTATTGTACAGCTGAAATTAACTCTGTTTGCATCATTGAATAATTTTCTTGTTATCACTGTAAAGCTGCTTTGAAACAATCTGTTACAATAAGTGCTATTAAGGAGACTTGACTTGAATTCTGTCTTTCGAATGCAAAAGAGAATGTGTAGTAGCCTACAGTACAAACACCTGTGGTGGTTCACACCACAAATGACTGCCTGCATAGCATAAATTAAATGTAATTAAATACTTCCATTTTAAGGAAGTAATTGTGGCACAACACTTACATTGAAGCATAACTTTGACTACATCGGTAGGGATTATTTATCAGTAGTCTCATAACTTTGATATGGTTACTATCATCCATTAGCCCCCATGGATGTGGATTAATTAATTCTAATTCTAAAAATAATAATTATTAAACTTAGTTTGCCTCTTCCATTTCTTTTCTCTTCCAAGTGTTTGATTGTGTTAGGGGGCATTGGAGTTTGAATCAGCTCTTATTACCATAGTTTCCTTCACTCCAAACACCTGCTTTAGTGTGGTAAAAGAGTGGCAGTCTGAACTTATGTTAAGATATATAATCACCAAACCCAGGGAAGCTGCACCCAGGGAATTATATTAATTTACACCATCTAAAAAGGTCATTCAGGTTTGCTTGTGCCAAGAATAGTCAGAGGCAGCCAGCACCAGGCTTCATTTGTCAAAGGTCCAGAAAAAGATAACGCTTTTATTAGATTACAAATTTCTGTAGCAACATATTTTTGTGCCACACATTAATTTAGCTTGAAGACCTTAAACATGGAAGCAAGACAGCATGGATCCTGGCCCCATGCTCAGAATGGTGCAAAAAGAAACTTTAACAATTAGTTATAACAAACTAATTTCAGAGGTGTACAGTACTTGAGTAAATGTAATTAGTTACTGTACTTAAGTATCTTTTTGGCTACTTTACAAAGGTTGTACTGAGTATCAAAGATTTTAGCAACTTTTACTTTTTACTTGACTACATTTTTGAGCAAGTAAATGTACTTTTTACTCCAGTACATTTATGATAAGTAATACAATTACACATTACATTTTGCATGACACCTAACTTTTTCTGCAGCCGTTTGTTTCTGATATAAAGAAGCAATATCACCATCTAGAGGCATTGAAGGTACTATATCTTGTGCGTTTTGCCTTAACTCACCCAAACTTGTCAGCAAGGGTACTTTACATGAATGCGAGTGCATTAGCAGGAAGTTTCTGAATTGCAGGTGTTTGATTTAGGATGTGAGGTCATGACTGCAGCTGGTAATGAGGCCGAAACCAGCACATCTAGTGCAAGTAGACATTGACTATTTAATTTTACTTAACATTGTTTTATTTATCCGCTATATTGATGAGACGTTTTTGATGGATATTGATTTACTTATGGCCTTTTTGTGCACTTGAGCTTAACTGAGACTTTGAGAGTTTGTAGATGTTTAAAAGGTTGTTCTGTTGACTTTGATTTATTGTAATATTGAGTTATTCAAAATAAACATGATTTCTCATCTTACAAATCAGCTGTTTCTTATTTTCACTGATGTGTCTCTCAGGTGTTGAGGATTAGTGCATCTTTGAGCCTACATTCAGCATGAGTAAAATACTTAAGTTCTGTTAAAATCAGATACTTTAAGACTTTTACTCAAGTCGTATTGGAATTGGTTGTAACTTGTAATGGAATCCTTTTCGATGTAAGGTACAGTATCTGTACTTTTACTCAAGTATGGTTTTCAGGTATCTGGGTCTCTTTTTACATCTCTGACTAATTGTGAAACTAAAATGTGGAAAAAGAGATCAGTTTATCCATAAAACGTACCCCATCTGAAGCCCACCACAGAGCCAGTATAGATGACCCAACTACACAGTAGCACTGCAGTTTGGTATAACCTTCTGAAGGCTTATTTGGGCGGACTTGGTTGTTTGGTGCCAACTCAATCTGAAATTGTAAATATATGATGATACCAAACATTTCGCAGTACCGTTAGTACCGAGTGGCAACTTTCAAATGGTCCCAATCATATTTGTGTTTGCACTCTGAAGAGTCTCAAAGGTTTCTATTTACAATTTGTTTAGCAGTTTAGAGTATTGTAGTTAACCATAGACGTCTGTGCTATGTTAGTCAAAATCTACTTAATACCACTTGAAAGATAGTTTTCATACAGCACAATTCACTTTGAAATTTTCGAATAGATAAATAAAATGATTATATAATTAAAGGAAGTGTTTTTGCTATCAAAATTTCATGAGAACTGTGGAATTTTACCAGTACCCAATACGGAAATTGTGATGATGTGACAACACTAAACACTTGCCTTAAAATTAATTTTTATAGTAATACCAATACCAGTAATTCAGTTTAGCTCCAACCAGCTCATCTACAGTTTATGACAAACTAAATAATACCACTTAGAAACATCCTGCTCAAGACGCTCTTGTGATGGCGTTTTGGTTTGATGATCTACTTCTTCCAGTGTTTCATTATCGGACTCAGGCACGAATTGATCCGATAAAACTGATTCTATCATTACTGTTCGTATCTCTGTGAATACAAGTGCTGAGGAAACCTCCAGAGATGAAATTCAGACATGGTAATTTGTTTCTAACACATGATGTAAGCAGTAGCCCAATCACAACAGACTGGGTAATCTGACCAATCAGAGCAGAGCAGGCTCTCGGAAATGAGGGGTTTAGTGTGACTGGCTCCTTGATCAAACCATTTCAGACACTGTGAGAAAAGAGGTGATGCTGCAATGTATATTATGGGAAGATTAATGTGTTCATTGACCTTGGATGCATGTAAACCTATTGTAAGAGACCTCCAAAACAAAATTAGGAGCCTTTAAAATAGCATAATAGGGGCACTTTAAATAGCGCAATCATAGGAAAAATTATAACTTTTGCCCCTTGCTCCTGTTGGCATTTCCTCTCCCGCCTGGTGACCTCCCTGCACACTTTCAACAAAACTGTAGTTGGTTAGCAATATATCAGCTTTCAGCAGGGCTGAAAAGTCCCAGAGCTGTTAACTTTATTCATCCATCACAAAACAAAAACAGCTTAAGAGGAGAGCATGGCTAATATTCAGGTTCACCAGCCGACCTGCAGAACAATTATGCAGATTCTATACCCAGCAGTGCACCTGAGATTTTACAGCAGACAGCAGTTTTAATACTGGACAACAGCCAGTACTTCCTCTGACCATGGGAAAATAAGAAATTGAAAGCTTAGGATGCATTTGAATGAAGTAGTGCCTGTGGATGAGCTGATTAATCATATTCAACCCAGTGCAGGAAGGTACTTATGTTATTTTTTAGCTAGAATATTATTGGTGGAAATATTCCAAGTTATGGATTAAGACATTCTATTTGGGATGGATTGTGGATTTATTATTTGTGGATTGTGGATATTTTCAAATCGACTTACAAATGAGGAACATGTTGACCAACAAGCGGTCAAAGGTACTGCTTTTGTGTACAAACCCCAGATAAAAGTTGACAAATACCAAGAACTTCTGCAGTTCCTTCACAGATTTTGGTTGTAGCCAATTTGTTACTACCTGGAGCTAAACAGATCAATATGAATGCCCTGGGGACTGAGGACATACCTTAATGAATGAAATGGTGGCAGTGTGGAAGTCATACTTGGTACTGACACATAACTGATTCTCATAGGCCCAAGCAAACACAGAACATTGTCACAACTTAGACAACTTTCTAACAAGGTTGTGACAACATACCAAAAAGACTGACATTTCTTCATTGTGTAGTGAAGATCGTCCCAACCCCATCACAATCTTTTTATTTGACTAACAATCTGATGTGAATTTTATCTCTTTTTAAGTTTCAACACTATTTTGATGGCTGGTCCATTTGAAGAGAATATTGAGTAATTGCATTGGTTTAATTTTCAAAAACCCATAGTTTTTGACAATTGTAAGCTACATGATGCAATTATCAACACTGAAAATAGCAGGAACAAGAAAGCATCCTGCTGCTCCTAAATCTCCTAAGATATATATACCGTTCCATATATAACGATGTAATTACCAATATTATAATACTAGTGTACTGTAACATGTAGTTGTCATGGAACAGAAGGCAAGTAGACAGGCAAGTAGAAATATAAACAGAGTTTACTGAAAAGGTAGGAATGAATGACAGGATCTGGATATGCAATGGTGAGTATAGCAGTTCGCAGATAATCTGAAAGATTTAGCTGAATGAGTAACTTTGATATCTTTGGCAGTTGAAACATGGATAGGCTGGACGGGCACACAGAGGGCAAGGAGCAGAAGACAGATGACTGAAGACTTCTTGGAGGCAGGTAGGTACACAGGTGAGTAGCAGGTAACGGGACTGTAGTGTTCGTCAGGATGTAGTGGTATGCATAGACAAGACCAGACAACTGTGGTGCGGATGGTGACTGCTTAAGAACGGAGTGCTGATGAGTGGTAACAAGGTTTTACAGGTGCAGGTGATTGAGGAGTGTGTGTGGTAATGGCAGGTGTGGAACAGGAGGGATGCTGGGAAATGTAGTGTAGATAGTGACTGGACGGGTGACCATCACAGTAGAAGTGTATTAATAACGTTAATGAATTATTTGACTCAATTATAGTTATAAGAACAGCATTGCAAAAGTATAAACATAATATGGCAGCAATGTTGCCACGGCAAGGTATACAGATCAATTTAGCCTGACCTATCTTTTATAAACCTGAGGACACTAAAGGCAAAGTGATATTTGACTGTAATTGCATTCAGGCCCCATAATCAATAAAAGATCCAAGTCCCCATTTGTCAACTCAAAGAAAAAAACCTGCAGTCTTTAGGGAAAATAGATGGTCTGTTGTACCTTAATTGGGGATGTGCGATGTACCTGCCACTATTTCAAACATACACTCCTGAGGGTTTGTATATTGGTAACTGGGCAGCTTCTAACTCCACCGAATGCTTCAGAGAGATCACTATATTGAATAGCAATAGAAAGGTCAGAATTAACCTCAGGGCTTTTGATATGGGTAGAGCAGCAAACCAAGGCAGCAATGAAAATAGCAGGAACTCTAACCAGTAACTTGACCATCAGACCAAGAAATCTATGAATTGAGCTTCAGTGGCCACAATCAGCCAATTACTAAGGATTTCTGTGGAGAACATATCATGAAAAAAAAAAAAGAAAGAAATTTTAGTTGCATCACTTCTCAGTTAAGAGAATCATCGTAAGCTATGGTTAATTGATTAAGCATCCTGCTGCTCCCAAATCTTTTGGCTAATATCTGTTAAATTAATTTTAAAAAATTTGAACAAGCTGAATTGTACGGTGGCCGAGAGAGCTCAACGCGCTGCAAATAAAGAAAACATCTTCATCAGTTTGACAACACATATGCGCTGCAAACTCCACAACACTTACAAAAAGAAAAACGCGCTGCAAATAAAGAAAACATCTTCATCAGTTTGACAACACACATGCGCTGCAAACTCCACAACACTTACAAAAAGAAAAACGCGCTGCAAATAAAGAAAACATCTTCATCAGTTTGACAACACACATGCGCTGCAAACTCAACAACACTTACAAATAGTGAAACGCGCTGCAAATAAAGATAACATCTTCATCAGTTTGACAACACACATGCGCTGCAAACTCCACAACACTTACAAATAGTGAAACGCGCTGCAAATAAAGAAAACATTTTCATCAGTTTGACAACACACATGCGCTGCAAACTCCACAACACTTACAAATAGTGAAACGCGCTGCAAATAAAGAAAACATCTTCATCAGTTTGACAACACATATGCGCTGCAAACTCCACAACACTTACAAAAGAAAAACGCGCTGCAAATAAAGAAAACATCTTCATCAGTTTGACAACACACATGCGCTGCAAACTCCACAACACTTACAAATAGTGAAACGCGCTGCAAATAAAGAAAAACATCTTCATCAGTTTGACAACACATATGCGCTGCAAACTCCACAACACTTACAAAAGAAAACGCGCTGCAAATAAAGAAAACATCTTCATCAGTTTGACAACACACATGCGCTGCAAACTCCACAACACTTACAAATAGTGAAACGCGCTGCAAATAAAGAAAACATCTTCATCAGTTTGACAACACATATGCGCTGCAAACTCCACAACACTTACAAATAGTGAAACGCGCTGCAAATAAAGAAAACATCTTCATCAGTTTGACAACACATATGCGCTGCAAACTCCACAACACTTACAAAAAGAAAAACGCGCTGCAAATAAAGAAAACATCTTCATCAGTTTGACAACACACATGCGCTGCAAACTCCACAACACTTACAAAAAGAAAAACGCGCTGCAAATAAAGAAAACATCTTCATCAGTTTGACAACACATGCGCTGCAAACTCCACAACACTTACAAATAGTGAAACGCGCTGCAAATAAAGAAAACATCTTCATCAGTTTGACAACACATATGCGCTGCAAACTCCACAACACTTACAAAAAGAAAAACGCGCTGCAAATAAAGAAAACATCTTCATCAGTTTGACAACACACATGCGCTGCAAACTCCACAACACTTACAAAAAGAAAAACGCGCTGCAAATAAAGAAAACATCTTCATCAGTTTGACAACACACATGCGCTGCAAACTCCACAACACTTACAAAAAGAAAAACGCGCTGCAAATAAAGAAAACATCTTCATCAGTTTGACAACACACATGCGCTGCAAACTCAACAACACTTACAAATAGTGAAACGCGCTGCAAATAAAGATAACATCTTCATCAGTTTGACAACACACATGCGCTGCAAACTCCACAACACTTACAAATAGTGAAACGCGCTGCAAATAAAGAAAACATTTTCATCAGTTTGACAACACACATGCGCTGCAAACTCCACAACACTTACAAATAGTGAAACGCGCTGCAAATAAAGAAAACATCTTCATCAGTTTGACAACACATATGCGCTGCAAACTCCACAACACTTACAAAAAGAAAAACGCGCTGCAAATAAAGAAAACATCTTCATCAGTTTGACAACACACATGCGCTGCAAACTCCACAACACTTACAAATAGTGAAACGCGCTGCAAATAAAGAAAACATCTTCATCAGTTTGACAACACATATGCGCTGCAAACTCCACAACACTTACAAAAAGAAAAACGCGCTGCAAATAAAGAAAACATCTTCATCAGTTTGACAACACACATGCGCTGCAAACTCCACAACACTTACAAATAGTGAAACGCGCTGCAAATAAAGAAAACATCTTCATCAGTTTGACAACACATATGCGCTGCAAACTCCACAACACTTACAAATAGTGAAACGCGCTGCAAATAAAGAAAACATCTTCATCAGTTTGACAACACATATGCGCTGCAAACTCCACAACACTTACAAAAGAAAACGCGCTGCAAATAAATAAAACATCTTCATCAGTTTGACAACACACATGCGCTGCAAACTCCACAACACTTACAAAGAAAACGCGCTGCAAATAAAGAAAACATCTTCATCAGTTTGACAACATGCGCTGCAAACTCCACAACACTTACAAATAGTGAAACGCGCTGCAAATAAAGAAAACATCTTCATCAGTTTGACAACACATATGCGCTGCAAACTCCACAACACTTACAAATAGTGAAACGCGCTGCAAATAAAGAAAACATCTTCATCAGTTTGACAACACATATGCGCTGCAAACTCCACAACACTTACAAATAGTGAAACGCGCTGCAAATAAAGAAAACATCTTCATCAGTTTGACAACACACATGCGCTGCAAACTCCACAACACTTACAAAAAGAAAAACGCGCTGCAAATAAAGAAAACATCTTCATCAGTTTGACAACACATATGCGCTGCAAACTCCAAAACACTAACAAATAGTGAAACGCTGCAAATAAAGAAAACATCTTCATCAGTTTGACAACACACATGCGCTGCAAACTCCACAACACTTACAAAAAGAAAAACGCTGCAAATAAAGAAAACATCTTCATCAGCCTTTGACAACACATATGCGCTGCAAACTCCACAACACTTACAAATAGTGAAACGCGCTGCAAATAAAGAAAACATCTTCATCAGTTTGACAACACACATGCGCTGCAAACTCACAACACTTACAAAAAGAAAACGTGCTGCAAATAAAGAAAACATCTTCATCAGTTTGACAACACATGCGCTGCAAACTCACAACACATACAAATCGAGAAACGCGCTGCAAATAAAGAAAACATGTGGAGTTTGCAGCGCGTGTGTTGTCAAACTGATGAAAATGTTTTCTTTATTTGCAGCGCGGTTTTCTTTTTGTAAGTGTTGTGGAGTTTGCAGCGCATATGTGTTGTCAAACTGATGAAGATGTTTTCTTTATTTGCAGCGCGTTTTTCTTTTTGTAAGTGTTGTGGAGTTTGCAGCGCATATGTGTTGTCAAACTGATGAAGATGTTTTCTTTATTTGCAGCGCGTTTCACTATTTGTAAGTGTTGTGGAGTTTGCAGCGCATGTGTGTTGTCAAACTGATGAAGATGTTTTCTTTATTTGCAGCGCGTTTTTCTTTTTGTAAGTGTTGTGGAGTTTGCAGCGCATATGTGTTGTCAAACTGATGAAGATGTTTTCTTTATTTGCAGCGCGTTTCACTATTTGTAAGTGTTGTGGAGTTTGCAGCGCGTGTGTTGTCAAACTGATGAAGATGTTTTCTTTATTTGCAGCGCGTTTCACTATTTGTAAGTGTTGTGGAGTTTGCAGCGCATGTATTGTCAAACTGATCAAGATGTTTTCTCATTTGCAGCGCGTTGAGCTCTCTCGGCCACCGTAGAATTGGACTATTTCGCAAATATTTACTTGAATATTGTAGGTTTGAAATTTATCACCTCATTTTAGCATATCTATTACAATAAAGTCAGTTAGTGATGTTAAATGTTACCGTCTGCATGTGTGAAGAATGTTTTCATGTGAGATTGTAGCTCAAATAACCCACGTTATCATGTTTCCAGTCTGGTGTACATCTCTTTTAGCATATGTTTGTTGCTGGTTTCTTGAAATAGGATGCATGGTTATTGCATTATTGAATTGAGGGGGTTTGTGCTAAACTAATGAGATTCCCTGTCATGAATGTCAGAGGTTCCTGCTGACAGTGGCTGAGAGCAGAAAAAATCATTTAAATCCCATTTCACACCCTGAATTAAAAGGTTCTGTCAACAGTAATGAAGTTGGTGCTTTAATGCTGATCTAAGACCAGCTTTGAGGTTTATATGTGAATCCATTATTCCTGTATATACATGCCTAACAGTTTTTAAATCCTTCATGAAGTGTTCATTTTAGGGGCCGACAGTAAGTCTCATAAACATTACCTTATATAAACCTTTAATGTTTCATACATTACTTATACTTGTAATATAATCTCTCTGTCAACCACAATATTGATCTTTAATAGGCATTTATTCATGCACTAGTTCTATACTAGTTCTAGTATGATATATCCACCAAGATTAAGTTCTCATATGCTGCTTACATTCAGCGCTTCCAGGTTCTATGTCATAGTACAAGAATGACAGAAGAGAAGATATTGTTGAATAAAGTCATTGTTTATGTTTTGTTTTTGCACGCAAAAAGTATTCTCGTAGCGTCATAAAATTAAGGTTGAACCACTGCAGTCACATTGACTGTTTTAATGAGGTCTTTACCTTTCTGGACCTTGAAAAGTGGTGGTTAAATTGCTGTCTATGGTCGAGTCATATACCTTTTGGATTTCATCAAAAATTTCATAATTTGTGTTCTGAAGATGAACGAAGGTCTTATGGGTGTGGAACGACATAAGGGTGAGTAATAAATGACAGAATTTTCATTTTTTGGGTGAACTAACCCTTTAAGTTAATGTATAAATGTTCAGTATTTGTTTCCTCATTCATTGTCACCCCGATCACATTGTCTAGTCCGCTGAGCAGAGATGATCAACAGAGCAGCATGCTGATCAAATTCCCAGTCCCTCAGTGTAAGTCATAATTACATTCACTGACACTTAGGGCACTCGCTTGCTTCTCTCTGCTCTATTTTTCTCTGGTCATTCCAGTCAGTTTGGCTCTGTATAAGTAACTCATCTCCATGGTTACCATAACAATGAGATTACTCAGTCATCATGCAAGAGAAGTGTAACATTGCGCTTAGTCCAGTAACTGTGCTGAAATTTAAACCTTGTAGATATAATGTTCATTAGCCTGTATGGGAACGCAAACATCTTTGAATACTGTACTTCTAGGATCTGAGAGTCTCACAAATTGAAAGAATTGAATCATTTGATGTTTATTTGATGTTTATTAGCCCTTTCTGATGCAACACATCAATGGGAAGGAGGCATACTGCCTGTTGGCGTCACTTTGCTGTGTGTTTCTCTGTGAAAGTCTATCAAAGCTCTCCTAAATGCTTCAGACTTCAGAACATATTATGCAGTCTAAAAGTCTGAGACCACTATTTGAAAAGTTTCTATTTTCCATTTGTTTATTTACAAACAATATTATCTTTATAACAATTACAACACGTTACAGTGAAGTTCTGTATGTTAACCTTAGTGGTTAAACTTTATTTTAAGGTGTCTTTGTAACACTGTAATTATACATTTAAGTAATATTAAGTAACTACATGTACTTACTGTAGGGTTAGGTTTAGGGTTTGGTTTGGTTTAGGGTTAGGGTTAGCATGCAATTATGCATAATTTATAATTATTACTATCATAACTACATGTAACAATGACACTGTAAAATAAAGTGTCACCATATTAGTTAACTACATTAGTTAACAAGAAATGAGGTAACACTTTATAAATATACAGAAATAAAATATTTGCAAACTATTAGTTTATAGTTAATTCATAATTCATAATTTTTTAATGAGCTAATTAAACAATAATTATTTTGTTCATTTATAAAGTGTTATTATAAAGTCGATTTATTATAATGTGTTAACAAAAATGAAAACAATTCTAAAGCATTTATTAATCTTAGTTAAAGCTACAATATGTAGTTTTTTCACCGCTAGAGGTCGCCTATTCAAAACAAAGGCGTAGCTTGATGACACAGAGTTTGAGCGCGGAATCTTGGGAGATGTCGTCCTCACCTCACAGCCAGTGGAAAAGAATCGGGATGGGACTCGAGCAGAAATCATGTTCATGGATGAGATTATTAACATTACTGTAGTATGAAGCATAGCACTGTAAAAAAAGAATTGTTGGTTTAACCTAAAAAAGTAAGTTACCTGGTTGCCTTAAAATTTTGAGTTCATTGAAATTAAAAATTTGAGTTCATACAATGAAGGCAATTGGTTTAATCAACAGAAACTCAAAATATTATGTTATCTAAACCGCATTAATTATTGAAGTTGATTTGACAAAAGAAAAAATGTTGAAATATCAAATTATGATTCTAATGTTTTACAGCGCAGGGCCGAGTGATGTTAGAGCGATTGCTAATGAGAGACGAGAGCGACACACCTCAGGAGTAGTGGAACTTTTATTATGCTGCAGTTGCCGGCACCGCTTCTTCCGGTCAAGTGTACGAGGTAACATGGCTCTGTTTATAATATTGACTGTGTTGAAAATTATGTTATAACGTTACTCTGAGCGTTCGCTCGGCGGCTGCTGTGAGATACTTGTTGCACACTTCAGTAAGCTAGATCGATTTTAGAATATCATATTAATAAATGCTGGGTCACTTGTGTTGACAAATGCCATGCAAATAATTTTAAAACTTATTGTATGATGGAGAAAACGCTGTATTACTTAGGTACCTGACAAAATAGTATTTTTCTCTGAGGCATGGTAAAAGCATGGAAAATCAAGAGAACTAGATTTAAACAAAAAGACTAAACATGTTGAGCTAAATAACAATAATTTGTTTTCTGGTTCAGGTGAGGTTTTAATGAAGTTCCAAACTAAAGTTTGGGAGGAGCCTAAACATTCAGCCCTATCAATCATCATTATGCGCGTACTATATAAGACACAAACACCGCGTCGTTCCATTGACAAATTTTCCCGGCAACCCTCCTCCTCCCCGTTTCCTCCTCTAATTCTCTCTTTTCTCATACGTGCAGCTCCAAAGGGGGGGTTCGAGCTTTCCAAGCAAGCCAAGTTCATTTTACTATTAAGCATCAAGACTGAATGGGCAGGTGAACTTATGAATCAGTGTTGGAGCTAAACTCTGCAAGACAGTGGCCCTCCAGGACTGAATTTGCCCATCCCTGAACTAATGGGACCTTATTATAAAGTTTTACCATTTCAATTTAACTTTAAATTGAAAAATTAAAATGATTTCAAAATGCCTTACCATTTGGAATGTCCCATTATGTTTTAGTGACATTAGTGACCTTAAAATAGCGCAGAATATGAAATATGACTTTTAAATCCTTAAAAAATCCTAAAACTTTCTGCTCATTTCAGAAAATAAAACAAAAATGAAACCATATTTTTATTGTGGTTTCAATACAATTTCTTTTGGGCTCCTCTGTGTATAGTTGTATGCTAAGTGAACACGTGTTGCCTGCTTCACTTCCATTTGAAGTATTCTGTGTATACTTCACACGCATGTGTAATTTAATTTATTGATTAGTGTTGTGTGTCACCTAATGGAGGCTGATGGAAGCCAGCCATATTGAACATTATCTATCAGCCCTGTCTATATGTCTCTAAAGTTAATTGAATGACCTTTCATAATGAACACAATTATCTCTATTTAGTCCTTGGAGGCCTGAATCAACACAGAGACGGAGATACTGTGTCCCTGAAGCATGGTTAGTTTATCTTTTCAAAGTCTGTTCTTATCTTAATTGGTTTGCATGTGGAAAAAAATAGTCCTTTTGGGAGGAAATCAAGCTTTTTGATGATACCTACTGACAGTTTCTTATAATATAAAAACAGACATGACGCACAACAATAGAACAAACAGTTTTTTTTTTTTCCTATTATTATTAAGAATTGCATTTGGTGTAAAATTGTCAGTATTATAGATTTGCCATTAAAAGAGACAGAAAAGCCATTGTCACTTCCTTACTACAGCAATAATCCATATTCCCTTATTGTTCTGCTCTTTTTAAAATGTGTTTGGACTTAAATTACCCAGACTGCACATTTTCTGTCAATGTTTCTTCATGCATTGTGTATATTTAATTAAAAGTCTTTGATGTACAGAACTGTTTTATATCTTCTGGTTTATTGGACTGCATATGGGCTGAGATCCATTCTAAACCCGGTCTGAAAATTCAGACCCCGACAGTTAATGCAGTATTAAATATCACCTCAGATGACATTTTCCATTGATCTTGTTTTTTTTAGCTCACTCTTAAGTCAAATTTGACAAGCCCTGTAATTATGACTGTGAAAAGACATTCAAACAGCTTATGCATTTGAAAATCATGTAGAACCCATTAGAAACTTTCTTCTCAGGCAGTTTGTGGTAAATGATTCAGGATCAATCAAACACATTTGCCTAGCTTTTCAATTGAAGTCATTATAGAAAATCACCATCTCTAGATTGTGTTTACTGCTGACATACTGAGATATGTGTTCTCTGGACTCTCAGAAGCCATGGTAGAGAGAAGCTTACATTAT
This sequence comes from Chanodichthys erythropterus, assembly GCF_024489055.1. NCBI lineage: Eukaryota > Metazoa > Chordata > Actinopteri > Cypriniformes > Xenocyprididae > Chanodichthys > Chanodichthys erythropterus. The sequence continues at coordinate 20,813,717 of NC_090232.1, forward strand.
TTTTACTATTGTTTTTTTTTTTCTTTTTTCTTTTTTTTCACCGAGACAAACAATTATAGTTGAGGAATGGAAAAATAATGATGTGTTGGATTTCAGTCAGAGACCATTACAGTTTCTTTCCTTCATTTGGTTGGTATGCGCTCGTTACCAAAATGATACTCTTAATGAGATTTCCCTAGGAATACACCCCCACCAGAGAGAGAGAGAGAGAGAAACTTAAGTTGTGTCCAGATGTCAAATCAAATGCCAACCATAGTGCATAGGCACAATCATATGTCTGAAATTTGAAGAACTTATAAAATATTTTTGACACGTATTCTGATCAGACATGAGAATAAGTCACTGAAAGCTTCTTTTATATTTCACATAAAGAAAAACAAGTTTGAGAGGGCAAAGATCAGAGTCTTGTTTGTGCTGATCTGCCACATTAAATTATAGTTGTCAGTGATCACACATCAACATCCATATTTAATTTTAACATATCAAAGCCAATGAAGACCTTGTAGGTTGAGCTACTAATAAAGATCTGACCTTCAATCTGAGATTGGCGTGTTCAGATCTACATTTATGCGAGTTCTTGTATCCAACGATATGACTCAGCGCCAAGTCCTGGTCAAGAGACAGTGAGATTGAGTCTTAAGCTGTCTCATACATTCACACCACTGCAGTCAGTGATAAATACTGCTTCTGCTGCTGAGAGGGGAGAAAGAAAGCAAGATAGAGACAGAGACATTAGTTATAGGGCAAGCAGCCAAATCCATTGGTCTATTGCAACTGCCTCTCTCTCTTCACTTTGAATGACATTTGGATCACAGAGGTGCCACCTACTGTGAAGAGGAGAACGAAGGATGAGTGGAACTGTGTGTCGTTTAGCCTTCGGCATATGGTGCTTTGCCAGATATCTTGGAGAGGTTCTACATTGTATTTATGAAAATGATAAATGTAAGCTCTTTAATTTGTTCAAATGTTTAGACAGTACTTTCAACCAATAACTGCCATATTCTCCTCACTCCTGATGAGGTTCCAATGAGTTGAGCCCTTCCATGACTCCAATTCTAATGTCTATTTTAGAGTCTCGGCTGAAAATTTTAAGTTGATAAAAGTTCACCCAAAAATGTAAATGCTGTCATTATTTATTAAGCTCATGTTGTTCCAAACCTCTATGTCTTTCTTTAATCCACGGAACATAAAAGTGAATTTTTGAATGCCATTTTATAAAAGTAAAAGGGGGCAGCAGCTGTCAAGAGCAAAGCATATTAAAAAGTTTTTATTTTCTGAAAATTTTCCCTTCAACTATAGTTCCCAAAACAAATATGGCACCGTTGATGTTAATGACGTTTTGTCATGAGACACACAACACAAAAGTGACATTTCCCACCAATGGCATTAAAAAGGTGTCAAAGCACTATTTCTGTAGTGCATGTAGCTTGATATATAAAATGAAAATGTGATCTTTTACTCATGTCGTTCCAAACCCATAAGAAAAACATGCGTGTGATGACCAATAACCAATGAGGTTTTGATGTGCTTTATGTATGTGTGTTGATCAATGTTTATATGTGAATAACAGCATACATATGACGCAATCATGTCTTTTCAAAAGACTTGCATTAAACCTCTAGATTCATGGATTATATTTATGGTGTTTTATGTACTTTTTGAAGCCTGAAAAGGTTGATTACCAAGACTTTTAATGAATGGACAAAAGTTATAACAAAATATTAAAAATATCCTTATTTGTGTCCACAAGATGAACGGATATCTTATGGGTTTAGAACAACATGAGTAGGCTGACAGAATTTTCATTTATGGGTGAAGTAACCCTTTAAACTCTTTTAAAAGGCTTCATAAGGCCTGGAATACAACATAGAAACTGTATTTTTTAAAAGTATTTCATTCTTTTTTTCCTGTCATTTTGGAGTTTGACAACCTCACCCCCAGAAAAATAGCCAGGATATTCTTTAGAAATGTTTCTTTCTTATTCCCAGAAGAAAGAAATACAAACAGCTTTGAGACAACATGAGGGTAAAATTATAGAAACTTTTTTATATATAACTATAATTTTTTTCAGTTTTTGAAATTAAAACTCCTTCAAGTGTCAGGTGAACTTCAGTCAGCTTATACTTAGAGCTGGCCATGGTGCTGAAGAAGAGAGTGTGAACTGAGAGTGAACCAAACAGTGTGGATGTTGTCCATGGTGCTAGAAGTCAACAATCACAGTACACAGTAGCAAGACATGCAATTCTGAGAAAGTGACATTTAATTGCAAACAATCCTCCAAACATATTTTTCTTCAGACATTGATCTTGCATTGATATATTGTTCTATCAGCAGAAATGTCTCTTTAGAGACCATCTCTATTGTATTACGCTCATTTTTCTTTAGCCTCTTTATCATCCCGCATGGTTTTACAGAATTCTTGCAATACACAACCACCAGTATTGATCAATTCATCAACTGAAGTATTTTTATAGAGGATATTTGCTCCACAGACAAGGCAGATAAATAACTACTGGAGAATTGGATTACAGTTTGTTCCTTTTTTCATGCCCTGTTTATGATAGCCCCATGCTTGATGTCTTATTAGGATACTTTTTTTTTTTTTAATTGAGTGGCATGTGTATGGCATTTTGGTAAAGCAAGAAAACACCCTAGCTGGTTTGTATTGTCGCATGATGAGTTGGAGATAGAGCAGCAGAGAGTGTGTTAAGTAAGTACCTCTGTGAGTTTTGTATTAAGCCCACAGCTTTCACCTTAGTATCTCTCTGGGTGATTTTCAACTGAGTGAATGTAATTGATATTCAGAGGAAAGGCCAGTGCAGAACTGTCTAGCGAGCTTGTGGACAGCAGCCAGACAATGAGGTGAAGTTTCATGCCCAGCACTGTCTTGTTGCTGTCAGACAGCTTCTCTCCATATCAGTGTATGTTTTTGTGGTAATAGGTGTTATCAGTCTGCCTGAACAGCCATTTGGATAAAATTTCTTGCTGGTGGGGTAATGGGCTGAATGGAAACTATAAGTACTTGAGAAGGGAGGCAGACAATTAAGAGAATGTAATCTGATAAACTAGATAAAATGTGAAGAATATGTTTTAAAGAGTTTCTCTATGAAATATTCTAAGGAATATGTGTACTTTTGTGGAATTAGTAGGTGTTTGGTTGTTTCCTGAGGCTATGTTGCTTTGTATAGCAATTCCATGCACTCTGAAGTTAAAATATGGAAATCACTGTGAAGTAATGACTAATTTCTTTATCACACTTTAGACACAGAACTTAGTCCAGAAAACAATCACTTTCGGGTATTTCAGGCCCAAACTAAGGCTGCATCCAAAATAGCATACTCTCTAGTATTTAAGTAGATATAAATAAGTAGATACTTATTTTGAATAAATAATTACTATGCAAACTCATAGTACCAGTGTCAGTTGCATTGCTTCACTGCCATTCACAAATCCTCTCCAGTGGCCTCATGGGATAATAAAGTGGCCATCTTATGCACACTTCAGAATCTCGCCGGAAGTAGTAGGTCATCTGGGTACATTTTTTGCTTTCTCTTTTATGAGTATACTGTGAATTCGGACATAGGGAAGTATATGTTTTCAGATGCAGCCACAATGCATCATGGCCACCAATCTTTAAGATGTGCTACAATTTAAAGATTTAAATTCCAGTATAATTAACATAATTTAAACTTGTTTGACACTGTGTTTCTTCTGTGGAACACAAAGTTACTTAGCAGAATGTTCATGCTGCTCATTTCCATATAATGAAAATGGATGGGTGTGAATCTTTAAAAAGATTTTTTGAGTTTGACAGCTTAAATCCCCAAGAAAAGGAAAAAAAAAAAAAAAAAAATCAAGTTAAGTCGAAATGACGCAAACTAAATGTGAATCATTGTCCACCATTTTGTAGCAACTTGTGCTCCCCGTTGTGTTTGGTTCAGTTCAGTTGTCAGTTCTATGATAAGTAAAGTTGGTTGTTTTGTTTCTGATCTTGTTCCTGTGATTCTGTTGTGAAGATTTGAGTTTATTTCTAAACAAAGACTGCTGCACTTAGATCCTGACGTTGTCATCATTGCTTGCAACCATTCAGCACTGACAATAACAGAATTTGGTAACATTTTATTATTAGGTTCTAGTTAGCTATTTAGTCTATTTAGTTAAAGCTGCAGTCTGTAAGTTTTGCCTCTTTGTCTTTATTTCTGTTTGAAACCTGCAATTGCAATTGTTTGCGGAATTATCATCTTTACATGGGTTGTGCCTCGGCATGGCTCCTCATCGCGGATGAATCTAATGTTTGCTGTCAGTCACTGCACCGGTGTGGATACTATACTTCGGAATCAAAGACTGTAGTCTTGAAGTATGACCAAAGTAAGAATTTTCACTGGAACATGTCATCTGAACAAGTAACATGTCTGCCACTTTTGACTGTGTGTATTTAGTTTGTACTAGCGTTTCCTGTAGATTTCAATTTCTGTACAGTCTAATGTCTAACGTTAATTTGTCATACATACAATCGGCCATCCAAATGATAAGTTTAATTATTGCAGCTGCTGTGAGAAAAGGCTATAAATGATCCGCCTCACATGCCATATAGCCTACTAGCTGGGACTCATTCTTTATGTAAACAGACATGATGAGTTGACGTAAAGACACATGGCTGCATGCTCAAATTTCCTGTACCAGTACCACCCGAATTATAAAATATTATTACAAGCTTACCGTTGTGAATCAGGCTAAGGTAAGGAGATAGTTTTGAACACTGGCTGGATATGTGCTTGTTCAAAAATTGATTTTGGGGTAACACTTTACAATAAGGTTCATTAGTTAACATTAGTTAACAACATTAGTTGCACTTCTACAGCATTTATTAATCTTTGTTAATGTTAATTTCAACAAAGAGGAGGGTAAACATAAAGGTACATCCCTAAACTGAATCATCAGTGGGTTGTAAGCAGATCAAGAAAATATACAGCACAAATGAGATTTTTGGACGTGAGGAATTAGCACAGATTCACCACCAAGGGTAAAATAGTTACACATTGATATGAAGGTGTTTTGGAAGAGCTCCAACAAGCTTCCACCGAGGGGTTCAAATTGGGGCCTCAGGCTTTTAAATTTCTCTAGATATTTCATTTTTCTGGTCTTTCTTCATTTGCAACTGACAGGAGAATATATTTTGTGCTACAGAAAAAAGTGAAAAAAAAAAAAAAAAAACTCTGTGTCCCTCTTTATCTAAACTGTTTATGAGTCCTCACGTATCTCCTGTTCCCCAGGTTCTCTCTCACATACTCATAAACCCATAGAGCATTTGTGTTTGTGCACGTAAGATATTTGCCACCCTCACCATGGATATCATAGATAGACACTGAAGAGGTCTTTTATCAATCACTCTGACTCTGGATTCTTTTTAAACAATGTATCAGGTGTGTCAGCCAGTGCCTCCTATCACTTTAAATTTTTTAAATCAAGATTCAAAATTCATGACATGACGACAGGCTATGCTGTGCATCATTTGAGCTCATGTGCGTCAGAAGATTCAGTCTCTGTTGTATTTCATTGTAAAGAATTTCTAGCATCTCTCTTTAGATTTAACTCAGTGTCAGATAAGAGAGGAGAGCTGCTGTATGCTGCCATAGCAACCACATCCTACTTCACTGCGTAGCAATCTCTACTAAATCAATTGCGGTATATATGCAATCATTTGAAAATGATTTACTCTTTGTGATCTGTTTAATCCTAGTACAAGGGGTAATGAAGAAAACAGTGCCAACATTTTGAAAGTCTACTTATGTTATATCAATCATGGACCTCAGTTAGATCACCAGTGCAGATATAAGCCAAATAATCAAATATGCCATAAATGTTTAACTCACAGAAAATCATCATTCAGAATGACATTGTTCCTTGTGCACACAAAGTGGGGAGGCAAAGAAAACAAAAAAACATGGTATAGATGATGATCTGTCTTTCCAATTTCCAATCCGGTAGCTGCATGTTTGAGCCACATTCTTCCTCTGAAACTTTCAAACTGTTCAACAAAATAATCATAAGCAATAGAAAAAATGCTGTGGTCCTATCTCAAGGAAGTTTTCTTTCCTTGCATGCTCTCTTGAGGATTTTGCACATCTATAATTGAAGCATGAGTCAAAATGAGGCTTTCTCAAGTGCCAACAGTCCTCTCTTCATCCGAAAGCAAACTGTCATGTAAAATGTGACAAGACCTCACTGCTGTGCATGTCACAGAGGAGATTCAACCTAGAATTTTAATATGCAGGAGGAACCTAAAATTAAAGAAAAAAGAAAAGAAAGAAAAAAAAAAGGTAGCCTTATGTTTTTTTGCAGTTGTGGTGGCTAGAATTTATTTATTTATTTATTTATTTTAATGTATTTTTTGATGTAGCTTATATTTGACAGTTCCTAGCTGTACATGCCTTTAAATAATATATTGTTAATATACTGCCTATTTGAGCTATTAAAACATTTTTTTTTCCAGTAATGTGTACCAGTAATTACACAAACTACACATGGAAGGTCACATTATATAGGCAGTGAACAATGTTGCCCACACAAAGACAAAATCATCAAGATAACACATATGCCATTGCTACTACAATATACAAAAAATTTGAACTAAACAATGTACATTTTAGCATTAAACACTGTATTATAGATGAGATAAAAAAATAAATAAAAAAAAAACCTTTCAAAATAAAATACAAATTTTGTGGTTCATACAAGTAATTTTGGGTAATTAAAGTTAGTTCACAATTTTTACTTTTCTAAAAGCAGAAAAACAGTACATACTTTTAAAGTATATTTATTTCTATATTTCAATAAATTATGATGTAACCAATACTTTTCAATGTTCAAAACCATAACATAACTGTATATTTTAACCATAAAATATCTTTTAAAACAAGATAACTTAGTTTATGATAAGGTAACTTACAGTTAATCAATTTTAAGAGGATTTTACTGTAGCTTTTTTACAGTTTTGTTTAAACAATTTTTTTTACAATGCTCTGATGTTATTGTAACAATGTTAAATCCTCAGGGAAGAAGGAGGCGAGAACCTGCAAACAGTAAATGTAAATTTAATCACCAAATAAACAAACAACAAAACGAAAGTAAAGCAGCAGCCTATCACGGACGACTGCCACATAGGCTAAACCAAAACCACTGCATAAAGTCCAGGCCTGGTCCTCCCTCGTCTTCCACTGTCGTCACTCCTCCGGAGATCGTCTATGGGACTCAAAACCAGTGTGATGCAGGTGATGCTCAATAATGCTCACGCTACCAGCCTTGCTCTGTTCCCATGGCTCTGGGCCTCGCCCTGCTTGCCACAGTCATGTTCTATTTTTTTAAAGTATATTTTAAAAAAATATATGTGTTGTATTACATTCAGCAATTAGTAATTGCAATAATAGTTCATTACAATAAAGCAAATAAAGCCATAAAATATGCCATTTCCAATATGGCTATTACACAATTCTTTGAAGTGCAGCAAGGATGGACTGTGAAAGTTCAAAGGACAAAGAGCTAGTGCGATGAATTCATCTTGCTGGTCTGTACAATGTGCTCTGTGCTAGGATGGACATCACTGCAAGGACATCTACAAAATGAAATTACCTCCTCCATTTCCTGAACTGCCTTAATAATCACACAGCCTGATTATGTAACATCCTGTGAATGTGCGCCACAGTGTGCAACATTATTTAGAATATACATTTTATAATAATGACAACCCTCAATATTACAAAGAATATATTTCCATGGTTTTATAGGCTTCATTTTCTCCAGTATGTGTATAACAGCATGTTGTTCATGAAACAGAAAAGACACATTTCTTTGGAATGAAGCTTGAGCCAACCCGGGATGAAGCTTGTTGTAGTCCGAACCAGACGTTTTTGTAAGCATTAAACTGACATAACTTTAAAAGACAATATCTCCGTGTGCATTGAACTTTCAGTGCTGTAACTTTGCAGATACTGTTTATGCTCAAGCAGCAATATTACACACTAACTAAAGTTAAAAAAGTGAAATTGCAATAAACCACCCCTTTAAATATATAGTATGATATTATAACATCGCCCCACAAACCCCACAAAAACTTTATTTTTACACTTACCCAAGCGTTTAACTAAAGCATTTTGTTTTTGAATGCAGTATTGATATAAGGTGATTTAGACAGCCACTCTCAGTCTGTCTGCCTGCCAAAGAAAGATATTGTAAAATGAGTGAGCATGGGTTGGCACGGCAGAGCTTTCACTGACAGAGGAAGTCTATCTTAAGCTCTTCACCATAAGCTGTTACAGCTTCAGGTACATTAGCTGATTGTGTGCCATCACTCTAAGGCTGGCTAACAGTGGCTGTCAGGTCAGGTCTAATTAGACAGGACTCAACACCTGCAGGCACAGCTATGGAATGTGTGCAGCTGTTCTCCCAGCTGTCAAAATAGCTGCACTGATCAACTGATCACTGCTTCGTCCATCACATTCTCACACATCTGAACTCAATGCATTGAAATTGCCAGTTCATTTATCTTGCCTGCCAGTTCCAACATTGGTACAAACCAACTCGCTATCAGTAGTTTTTCAGTCAAGGTCTGGAAAAATGCATCCTGGAGTTCTGTATTTAGATAATGAGTAATAATTACTGTAGCGGAGAATGTCATACACTAGTTCATACACAAGCAATCCCATGGTCTCTTCAGATAAAGTTAAAAAATTTCCCAAAAGCTGCAGAATCTAAAGCATTCAGAATATTTGTACCTCTTAATCTTTCTGAGAATGTGACTGTAACGAGGTTAATAGTTGTGGGAAGAAGGAGGCGGGAACCGGCGAACGTTGAACCAAACTTTAATATAAAATAAACAAAGAACAAAACGAAAGTAATGCCGGCAGACCCTCGCGGACGTCTGCCGGCCACACAAACATAATAAAACATAAAATAAAGTCCAGGCCTGGTCCTCTCTCGTCCTTCACTGATGTCGCTCCTCCTTTTATGCCTCCGGAGCTCCTCCGTGAGAGACTCGAGGCCGGCACGCCTCGCAGGTGACGCTCATTATCACTCGCGTCACCGGCCTCGCGCCGTTCCCTCACGGCTCTCGCCCGCCCTGCTCGTCACAGTGACCCTTGAACAATAATGTGTGATAACTACAGAAAACACAGACCCCGTAAAAGTTTAGTTCGCCCAAAAATTAAAATAATGTCATTTATTACTCACCCTCATGTCGTTTTGGAACACAAATTAAGACATTTTTGATGAAATCCGATGGCTCAGTGAGGCCTGTATTGCCAGCAAGTTAATTTAAACTTTCGAATCAGTGATTCGGATCACGTGTCTAACTGCCAAACTGCTGAAATCATGTGACTTTGGCCTCTGAACCACTGATTCAAACAAAAGATTCGTAAAGCTTTGATTCTTCATGAAACCGTGTTTTGAAATCGCTCATCATCACTAGATGTTGTTGAAAAGTCATTATTTCGTTTTGTTTTATGGTGCACAAAAAGTATTCTCGTCATTTTATAATATAATGATTGAATCACTGTAGTCACTTGAACTGTTTTAACTATGTTTTTAGTAGCTTTCTGGGCACTGAAAGTGTAAATTAACTTATAGAGGCCTCACTGAGACATTGGATTTCATCAAAAATATCTTAATTTGTGTTTTGAAGATGAACAAAGGTTATACAGCATGAGGGTGAACTAACCCTTTAACAACCACACAATCCAATCCAAGTAAATGGATTTAAATTTACAGACTGACATTTTTATTTTATTTTATTTTATTTTATTTTATTTTATTTTATTTTATTTTATTTTATTTTATTTTATTTTATTTTATTTTATTTTATTTTATTTTATTTTATTTTATTGATTTGCATGGCTCTGATAAATAAAGCCCTTTTACAAGGATATCAGAAATCTTTTGTGAATTTCTATTCTGATGGTTAAAAATGAAGCTTTGGGTCGTTGAAGCTGGTCTTGGATCAGTATGAAAGGACAGATTTTTCTCAGAGCATGTGACTCAATTCTCCATGATAATCGCATCTGCTGTATTATGCACTAAACTGCACATTTGTAGCATATATTAGTCAACTGATTACATTTTGAATGCCAATGAGTGTAAATGCTATTAACTAAAAGCTTACAGTTTTCGAAACAATATGTGTTCAATGAGCAAATGAGGTCAAATGATGATTAACTTCTTTATTATCACTGCTGAATGTAAAAAAAGAGTTTATTTTTATTTATAGCAAGAAAGCAATTATTTGCCTAAGCTGTCATTAAATGTAATTAATCACATTTTTCTAAATTTGCATGTTCCATGAAAACAACAACAGCTTGTGGATGTTTCTGTTAGTCTGAATAAAAGCTTTCAAAAAAGCCTGGCCAATATTTATATAGCATAATTATAAAGTGTATATCTGTCAGCCTGTTGAACCGTACTGCCTTCTGAGCTCCATTCAGAAGTGCAAACACCAACAACAGGATTTTTATAACCAACAATTTTATAAGATCAAAGTGCTGAATAAGTATGTATGTTGTGACTCACTCCATTAGACTCATTTTCTATGTCACCAAGTTTTTCATGACCTTGACGAAATGCTACAGGCCCACACATCTGGTCTCTGCTGGTTGGCATGCCAACAAACTAAATCTATGCAAGAGCTTTAAGTAAATGTGGCATTCTGTCGAAACGACAGAGAATTGAATCTAGGCAAGCTAATATAGTGATTTCCCAGGCTAGTCGCCAACTAGTACTCAATGAACAATAGTGTTTTACAACATTTTTATGCCAAAGATGTTATTGAATTTATCAAAGATGTTTGTAAGTTTATTAAAAATTAACCAAAAAAAAGTATACTCTATGTTGTTGTTCAAATAAATGTACAGTGCTGGGGGACCCACAACTTGAACAGTACTGAGAATCACAGGTGTGATGTATTCCAATTTTAGCTAAAAAATAAATGGTTACTTCTTTATTAATTTATGACTTTTTTTTTATTAAAGCCAGTGACTTTTTAATTTCCACACCTGTAGATAATAAGAAAAAGCCATACCTGTCACTTTGGAAACTGGATATTGATGCACCACCCCTGACCTCCTCTGTTTGATTTTATGGCAGTCTGATGTGCTTTGATTCGACTCTTGCTTATCACAGGCGTAACACTTGCCCACCTTACTAATAGATGACAGGGGGTGAGATTACATCAAATACTGTGTAAATGTTTCTTGCTGGTGGCAACAGATTAATAACTGATTCTGTTCAAATGTCTTTAATGCAGTACATCAGTTGGAGTATTTATAAACAGGTCAGCCTGTTTTTTTTTTTGTTTTTTTTATTTGTTTTTTTTATATATAATTATATTCCCTTTTAGAACGATTCAATACTGACTAATGAATAAACACTGATTTCATTGACTGTTTAGCATGAACTCTGGTGTTCCACATATTCTGATATATTTTTCACTCACACACACACACACACACACACACACACACACACACACACACACACACACACACACACAAACATAAACACATAAAACTACATTCAATGACACACTGAGTAAATTTGGTCTGTGGGTGTGGAGCTGTTCTAGATGAAGGTCTAACTGAGACTTGCTGACTCATGCCCTCTTCTCTTCTCTTGTGCTCCTCCGCCTACAGCCCCGGTACAAGACTGTGAGCCAGCAGATGTTTTCCCATCTAAATCATCTTAGAGAGCATTAAATCTAAGGTCAGTCTCTCTAAAGCACTAAACCTTGCTCACACAATCTCCTATCTAGGTTTTAGCGTGTTATTAGGGTATGATGCTCACCAGCACTCCATGTTCAGAGTATTATGGACAATTGATTACATCTCAGACACACATGTTGTGATTAGTCATTAATTTGTAATTCTTTATAATTTGTCATAGTTGGTTGAGTTATTACAGTTTTTTACAGACGCTAGGACACATTTCTCAATACAAGGTCACTTTTGCAAAACTCTTCACACAGTGAGCACAAGAGAAGTCTATATGGGCTAAACTGAGGATCAATTATCATTGCTTTGGCACAAAATGCATTCAATGACTACATCTCTCAAATTTCATGAATTCTTTTCTCACTCAGACACAACAACTGCCAAAACTCTTTGTATGTACAGGCCATTTTGCACATGCTTACATACCGTTTTCAAAACTGTTAAACTTATGTTCAAAACAATAACATAATACAAAACTGAATAAGACAGAAATATGCTGCATTTCTACAGTAAAATAGTTATGAAATATATTCTAAATCTAAAAAATCAAATACTATTAAAGCAATTAGATGAAACTGAACACCTACACAAGCATTCGTTTTTCAGTTTCATTATCATCCATTCAAAAGGGGAAACTTCGGAATAATTTTGTTCTGTAATGTAAACATGGTTCATGTAACATGTACTGCAGTGAATTATAAACAATAGAGAGTGTCATTCTTGTTTTATAAAGAAACCTAAAAAAAGAAAACATTGTATAATGCTAACTGATGTTAGTGTTTTTAGATCAGTATTTTATGAGTGACAAAGTGTGTTTGCTGGGTGAAAACCTTTGCTAGTGTTCTGGAAGAATGAGTTGATTTGAGACATGAATTACAGTTTTTTACAGACGCTAGGACACATTTCTCAATACTTAGGTCACTTTTTCAAAACTCTTCACACAGTTCTCCTAACCAACTTTCATCTTGGCACAGCAGTTAATTTCACATTCAAAATGCACTAAATCTACCAAAACACTTCATTCATGTCTCAAATCAACTCATTCTTCCAGAACACTAGCAAAGGTTTTCACCAAGCAAACACACTTTGTCAGTCATAAAACATCGACCTTAAAAACACTAACATCAGTTAGCATTATACAATGTTTTCTTTTTTTAAATTTCTTTATAAAACAAGAAAGACACTCTCTACTGCTTATAATTCACCGCAGTACATGTTACATGGTCCATGTTTACATTACAGAACAAAATTATTCCTAAGTTTCCCCTTTTGAATGGATGGTAATGAAACTGAAAAACAAATGCTTGTGTAGGTGTTCAGTTTCATCTAATTCCTCTGATAGTATTTGATTTTTTATATTCAGATTATATTTCATTACAATATTACTATAGAAATGCAGCATATTTCTGCCTTATTCAGTTTTGTATGATGTTATTGTTTTGAACATAAGTTTAACAGTTTTGAAAACAGTATGTAAGCATGTGCAAATTGGCCTGTATGTACAAAGAGTTTTGGCAGTTGTTGTGTCTGAGTGAGAAAATAATTCATGACATTTGAGAGATATAGTCATTGAATGCATTTTGTGCCAAAGCAATGATAATTGATCCTCAGTTTAGCACACATAGACTTCTGTTGTGCTCACTGTGTGAAGAGTTTTGCAAAAGTGACCTAAGCATTGAGAAATGTGTCCTAGCGTCTGTAAAAAACTGTAAGTGTTTTTAGTGCATTTAGAATGTGAAATTAACTGCTGTGCCAAGATGAAAGTTGGTTAGGAGAACTGTGTGAAGAGTTTTGCAAAAGTGACCTAAGTATTGAGAAATGTGTCCTAGCATCTGTAAAAAACTGTAATGAGGCTAATCTCATTTAGTAATTACTTATCATCCTAAATTTGCTATAACTTACTAAACTTGTTTCCACATTAGTTAATAGCAGCGTCTGAAGTGTTTGTCACATCTAGTTTTAGTTTTGTTTCATGTTCATATTTAATTTTGAAGTTTAGTCATGTCTTATTGTTATGTTTTCATTGCTTTGTTTCCATGTTTGCCATGAGCTCCCTGTTGTCATGTGTTTCCCTTGTTCTCATGTGTTAGGTTGTAATTGGTTTAATCATTGCTTTCAGATGTGTCTTGTGTCATCAGTATCTGTGTATTTAAGACCTCATGTTTCTTCAGTATGTGTCAAGAATTGTCCCTGAACCACTGTTGGTGAGTTTTATGTTGTTGTACCATGCCAAGCCAAGCCAAGCCAAGCCAAGCCTATGTTTATTGCATTTATGTTCATGTTTGGAATTTAAATAAACTACACTTGGGTTCGTCTGCAACTCGCCTCAGTGGACCTTTGACTTTTAAAAATGCTAGACCTCAACAATGGATCCAACAAGTTCTTCTCCTGCACCTCCGTCAAGGCAATAGTTCCATTGAGGACTATGTCGAGGAGTTCTGTGGACTTTCAGACCAGCGTCCACTCCAGACTATAGGTACCCTGCTATGGCCACGGAGGCTGCGCCTCTCTGCCCCCCTGAACACCCTGCATCGTCATGGTCCCCTGAGCCATCTGCACCTCCATGGTCCCCTGCACTGCCTGCACCACCATGGCTCCCTGAACTGCCGGCGCCGCCCTGGAGGTGTCCTAGCCTGCCAGCATCACCCATGTTCCACGGCCCTGTTCTGTCTATGCCCAATATCCAATACCCAGGCCCGTGTCTGCCATGCCATGTTCCATGTCTTGTTCTCATAAACGGGCCTGGTCCACCATCCCTCCCCCAAAACTACTTTCGCTCCACCACCCTCTTGGACTTCATCTAGTTTTTGTTGGGCGTCGCGAGCGACCAATAGAAGGGGATATCTGTCACATCTAGTTTTGGTTTTATTTCATGTTAATGTTTTATTTTGAAGTTTATTCATGTCTTGTTATGTTTTCATTGCTTTGTTTCATTGCCATGTTTACCATGTGCTCCCTGTTGTCATGTGTTTCCCTTGTTCTCATGTGTTAGGTTGTTATTGGTTTATTGGTTTATTCATTGCTTTCAGGTGTGTCTTATAATGTCATGAGTCTCTGTGTATTTAAGACCTCTTGTTTCCTCAGCCTGTCAAGTATTATCCCTGTACCACTGTTGGTGAGTTTTATGTTGTTTCGTACCCTGCCAAGCTAAGCCTATGTTTATTGTCCTACATTACTTCATGCATAGTTACCTATTAATGACAGGCCATTATTCTAAAGTGTTACCCAATATTTTTAAGCCTATAAAAATGTAAACATTGAGACATTGAGAAATGTTGCTATATTTTCATGAGCCTTTATCCACATGACAGCTGATTTCAAGTTAACTTTATTTTATTTGCATCTACTGTGTTTTTATACTTTGGCTACAAATCATGATTGTGATTTTGACACTGTACAATTATTTTTGAATTGCGATTTTCCGCACATTTATCCAGATTAATGTTTTATTTATCACTTTAGATTATGACCTTGGGTCTAAATGACTAAACCGTGAAAGATGCCAAACGTTTTGTTTGCATTGGTTTTAGCTCCGTATTAAAGCTATAATTACATCATAAGTCACAGTATGTCAAGCTCCATTGGAAATTCCTCTGGGGCTCTAGCGTATGCCACTTTCGTAACTTAATTAAGACCTCTCTTTGCCTCCCTTGATGATTTAATTACCCCTACCATTTGCTTGATATGTATTGTATTTTTAGTATATGATAAATTACAAATGAAGACTTTTGCCCTGCAGTTATGTAATCTATGAAATCTATTGTTAGAAAAGTGCTAGGTTCAAAAGTGTGAGATAACTGGAACAGGAGGAAATTATATGAGAGTATTTTTAACTTCTTATGTGCGAAAAACATTTATCCTCTGCTTAGTCCTGAGAAATAAAATGAGAAAGAAACACTGCTGTGCCTGTTGTATGTTTGTTTTTCTCATCTGTCTTGTAGCTCCATGGTCAGTTGTGAAAATGGCAAAAGAGAGTAGCTATTGGTTTTGCACAGTAAAATATAAAATTGTAATAATGAAAATTATGCTGATTCATAGCTTTAAAGGTCAGACATGCACAGGTTGTGGGATTGTGGTTCTTTGGAACGTTTCCATCAAAGGTTATGAATGCATAATTTTATGATGCTAGCACTAAACCCCTATTTTTCAGTCTTGTGTTTATCCTGTAGTCATTTTCTTTCCTTATTCCTCACAACAGGATATTTTGAAGAATGCTTGGATGAAGAAAGAAAGAAAGAAAGAAAGAAAGAAAGAAAGAAAGAAAGAAAGAGAAAGAAGGAAAGAAAGAAAGAAAAAAAGAAAGAAAGAACAGCCTGTATTAGCATGTAGCATCTTCCATATCAGTTACGCAAGATCTTCTCACTTTCTGTGGACTGAGCGAGGATACTATATATAAAGGTGTTGCAGTGCTTGCTTCACTGGACATTACACAGCCAGTGTAGGGGCTGTCTGTAGATTATGCTGAACCACTCTTCCTTTACATGGAACTATTATTTATCTTTCATTTGTATGTAGTGATGATTTTTAGTCAAGTTCCTAAACGTAATTTAGGGAGGAGCGAGCCCATCTAATCTTCAAATCAACAGCCAGAGTATATACTTACTGCTTACCTCTCTTCAGTCTCAGCTGTTCCAGCATCCCTCCACCTCCCCACACTCCACCTTCATCTCAGGTACCTCGCCCTATGTAATCATATCCTATATTTATTCACTGGGGGGGTGTATCAGAGCTCGAGTTGAAGCTGCTTCATTGAGCCCATCCTCAGTGGACAGCAAGCCAAATTAGCTAACCTAATACCCTAAAGATTATATGGGCAAACAAACTCGTTAAAAGGGTTCCATTAGAAACACTGGTGAATGTTCAATTTAAATGGGTTATTCTCAAAATATGGTGGCAAACATGTCCCTTGTATTTTCACATTTAGTTTAAATATTCAATTAACCCTTTTATAACAGACATAATTCTGTACCTAGCTATAATTTTATTAAATATTAAACTTTTTTTCAATATTGTTTTGCATATTTAAAAATTATATTTCAATTTGCTAGGTGCATTAATAAGCATTTTGGGTTATTTTGTTTTCCCATGTTAAGTGTTATCATCAGAGCCCGGAGATGTGTGGACTGAGTCCATGAGGGACAGGTGTAAGGCTGATGGTACATATAGCCGTCCCTCAGGACCTCCCGGAGGAGCAGGTTCAAAGCATGTGGTTTCACAATTTGATTGTCCACTGGGTGGGACTCATGATGATGACTGGAGGCTCAGGTGGTGAAAGATCCGGTATGATGCAGGCAAGAGAGGGCATCTGCCTTGATGTTCTTATTCCCTGGGCAGTAAGTAACAACGAAATGGAACCGTGTTAAGAACAGTGCCCAACGTGTTTGACGTGGGTTCAGCCTCTTGGCTTCTCGGAGATATTCAAGGTTGCTATGATCAGTTATCACGTCAAACTGATGTTTGGCTCCTTCCAGCCAGTGTCTCCACTCTTCCAAGATGAGTTTAATTGCCAACAGCTCACAGTTACCAATGTCATACCTCCGCTCCGCTGGGCACAGTTTTCTGGAGAAGAAGGCACATAGATGGAGGACTGGTGGTTTACCCTGCTGCTGCGATAAAATGGCTCCAAAGTTTTCGTTGCGATGGGATTCCAGTACAGAGTATTTGCCGGTTCTTCAGAAGGGTGGTGAGTGGAGTACTGATCAGGCTGAATTTGGAGATGAAGCGGAAATGCTGAAGATCCTTGATTGTGGTGAGTTGTGGCCATTTCTGGATGACATCTACCTTCCTCTGGTCCATTTACACACCGTGCTTGGTGATGACGTATCCAAGGAAATGGATGGTGTCGCGGCGGAACTCACAATTCTCCAGCTTGAGATAGAGGTGGGGTTTTCTCAGCTTCTGGAGGACCTGTGTCAAGTGTTGGTGATGTTCGGCCAGGTAGAAGATAACAGGAGTCCATACAGGTAAGTAGCTCAAGTGAGTAGTCATGTAAGTTGAACAGTAGTGAACAGTCCAGACAGTGATGGTGTTGTTGAAGACTGCCTAAATACTGTGAATGTAACAGGTGTGTTAAATTAGAATTCTAGTGAGACTGATTGAGTGAGTGGAGCTGAAGGGTCTGGTGTTAATGATGGCGCTGATACGGTGACAATATAAGTAAAATTTCGTCCCTTTATTTCATGCCATAAAAAACATTTTTGGAAAAAACAAAAGTACTTCCCTTTTCACAGACTGTGATGTGTTTCCACAGTTATCAATATCACAAATATTCTAAAGTTTTTCATATTTTATTATTTAATACACATTTACAATGCTATACTTTGTTATATTACCTTGGCAGTAAACGACAAAAAATAAAATAATAATTAATGCTGCTGAGAGGGTGTTTCTAATACAACAGCATAGCGTGATGGCGAATTTGACATCTTTCTCTCTTCTGGCTGCTGTAAACAATCTGTTAATATATTTTTTCCCTCTTTTGAAAAGTCTTCAAAATGCTATCACAGATTTTTCTTTTGCTATTGGAGAGTTTACCTAACAGAAGTTTACCCAACTATTTTAATGAGTTCCATGAATGTGAAGAAGTTGTACAAATGGTGAGTTTTTTACCACATTACCACATTGAAAAAGTAAATTTATATGTTATTGTAACATTTTTAAAAGCCATGCACAATATTTTTATGAGAATTTATCACTGGTGTCGCAACCCTGCTGTAAGGACCAAAATCAAGTTGTCCTTATCATGTGATTTTTAAATACCATGAAAAACTAATTCAAAACATTTTGTAAACCAAACATTTTTCCCCACCATAATAAGACTAAATAACTGCTTCAGTAAGGCATTTTGACCATGCAATACCTTTAAGCAGCGCATACATCACAGTACTACATTAAGAACTTTACAATCCATTAACATCCTGGTAATGACTGTGAGAGAATAGTCCCAGCTTTCATTTCAAATTATTACCTCTCATAAGCAAAACCACATAAGAATAAAAACAATTAGCAACATACTTTTAGTATAGCAATTTGCTATGTATTATAAATCCATCTCCAGAGTTATATAATTTCATATATTTGAGATACTCTTCAACAAATCATTGGTATGATTGAACAGCATCACAGCCGTCATACATCAGCGAAAGTCATCTCCTCGCTCCATCTCAGTCACTCTCGACTGATCACAGACTTCCTGTCTGAGACTTCATGTGTAACATCCACAGACAGACAACTTTACTTCACAAGCAGATTCATTTAATATTTAGGAGTGCAAAATTGCTTGTGTAACACGCCAAATTTGTGCATTAGCTGTGGTTTAGACCAATGAGCACAAGAGATAAATTAGACAGTAAATAGAGCTAGTAAGAGTAGGTCACCAAGAAAGGCAGGAAAAAAGCAGGAACTAATCCATTTCTAAACTCTTTGTCTTCAAATAATAGTCTAAATTATGACTCATTTCTTTCATAAATGTAAAATTGGCCTGAATTCCTTTTATTTTGCACAGGAGAGATAATTAAACAGTGCTGCTGTAAGAGTCATTGACTGCTGCTGCCATTAGCGCTGGTTAGTTTAACATTTAATGATTGTGATTTGCTTGAATAGATGGGCCTGTTTATCCACAGAGAGGGCCTGTGCATTCACTGGGTTTCATGCTACTGTTTCAAAACAGGTATGCTAGGGGTCAGATTTAATGAAATGTTTTACTTGGCATTCTGTGATGTGTTCTTAATTTAGGGTTTTGTTGCAACTGTTCATACATGCCAAAAATACTTTCTCTCTACGGCACAATGGTTAAAACTATTACAAACACTTTTATTCCTCCTTTAATTCTATAATCTGCAATAATCTCCTGTATTCCACAAATCAAAATCATTAACATCAAAATAACACACAAGCCGGTCTGAAATCACTTCCACAGAAAGCCAAGAAAGAATAGCCTCATCAAGCAAAGTAATTTCAGACATAACCAATTTCCACAAGTATATTCTCAGTGCTGCTCCTAAAAGAGCCATTAATCTGTTCCCGTCAAAGTTAATGAAATCGATTTATTCTGAGAGTGCTCAAAAGGGTTGCTTGTCTCAAGTCAATGCACAGTGATATTGCAATCAGTTAGTGCCATCATGTAGTCCACTAAAGAAATATCATACACTTTGAACTCAAAGTTGAATTGTTATCATTTGGTGTTACCTGAAATGATCATATATAGATTATCTTTTGTAGTATTTAAATATGTTTGTGAAGAATCTTCAGCTCTCATATTTTTCACTTTCAATTGGGTTTACATATACAGATACATATACATACTATAATATTTCCAGGGATATTCAATTCTTGCTGGATCACATTCAGTGGCAAGTAAAATTCTGAGAGATATTGTACACAAAAAAATACTATTTCTAATATAACTATCTTGGTCCTCTTCCATGAGTCAGGATGCATGGATTTTTGATTTAGACTTAGTTGTAGTCTGGTCGGGTATATTTTCATGCTCATTTAGGACAGGTCCACTCACATTTCGTGTTAATATGTTGGACTACAGTATTTATTTGGTTATTTGTTATGTAAGTGGAAGTGTAAAAACTGTTGCATGGTTTCCAGCTGACTCCGCTACAACCCCTAAATGACATAAAAGATGGGATGTTCTACACGGTCAGACATTTCCTTCTTGTCAATGTGGCTGATTCTTGGCAAGAATGAGCAACAATGTGGATTATGCCAATAGTCAAAAGTCTGGCTCTGTGAGATGACTTATCACATTATGCAATTAACATTCATGAGCCATAGTAAGACTGTAAATTTCCGGCAACAAGAAATATGAAAGATCCATCATCATAAGTGATACCATAATGATCCAATGCAAATACTATAATCCTTCACTAAACAACAGTAGGATACATAAGCTTTGCTTGAGTTATCAAATCCTCCATGATAATTTATGAATATCTGCTTTCATACAGAGTGCTGTATTAACATTTGCTGAAGATTTGTATTGTCCTCCAACCCTGGAAAACATATGTAATCATATTTTCCCTGTTGGCTAATTATGATAATCCACATATGTGATAAGAAAAAAGGACATACTCAGAAACAGCTCATTAGAAACACTGTTTAAACCACATTTATGCAATGATGTCCTTTGTTGCCCTGTATATATACTTTTTAAAGCACAGAAGTAAATTAAGGTTTCTGAGTCTCCTCTTCCTAGAAGCTGCCAAGCTCAATAACAGACTGTTAGAAGCTGCTGTACTGCGTACTGGATCCACAGAGGTTGGATCCACTCTGAATTTCCAATGTGATGTGTGCTCTGATGGCACTGATGGCAGTTTGATGGCTGTAGGACTTTGTATTAAAATATCACTTCAACAAATGGAATCCATGAAGTTAAAACATAAATCATACTAAGTTCACTATGTTTAAAGAGCAAATTAGTTGACCAAGAATACGCCACTGTTCAAAATTTTGCTCTCAGTATTTTTTTTAAAGAATTTTATTACAAAAAAAAAAAAAAAAATTAAGCAGCTCAACTAATTTCAGTTGTGATAATAATAAATGCTATTTGAGCAAAAAATCAGCATATTAGAATGTTTTCTGAAGGATCATGTGACACTGAAGACTGGAGTAATAGCTGCTGATAATTCAGCTTTGTCATCACAGGAATAATTCCAGACACTCCACAGTAAATAGTCCAGGAAGGTGGTGGAATGGAGGTGAAACAGGGGGAGGGAAGGTGGGCCAGGCCCGTGCAGGGGAACAGGACAAGGACCAGGGCATGGCAGAGGCGGGCCTGGGCCGTGGACCGTGGGCAGACTTGGTAGGCTAGGATACCTTCAGGGTGGCGCTGGTAGTTCAGGGAACGAAGGCAGCGCAAGCAGCTCAGGGGGCCACAGAGGTGCAGGAAGTTCAGGAGGCCAGAGAGGCGCGGCCTCCATGGCCTTAGCCAGGTACCTGCTCCTGCCCCCCCAAAATTTTCGTGGCAGAGCTATGGGGTCGAGGCCTGGAGCGGGTTCATGGGTTGAGGCAGTCATTGGATTCTGGTCAGGGGCTAGAGCCAATGTGTGTGCAGCCCACATACATAAAATGGCCATGGCCATAATGGTCAATGCTGCATTGTCTGAAGACTCTTGTGTAGTAGCCGTCTCTGCAGAGGGCTCAGGCGTGGTAGACATCTTGGGACGAGGCTCTGGAATGGTGGCCATCTTGGGACGAGGCTCTGGAGCAGATTCATGGACTGGAGCAGGCTCATGGGCTGACACAGCAAGAATGTCATGTTCTTCCTCCGCAACCCCCACAGTAAAAGCAGACCTGCTCAGCTGTAATACCAGGTTGATATAAAATCCTAGAGTCCAACTAGGTTCCCATAGTAGCATGATCGAGCTGAGCTGAACCCTAAACCAAACCCTATTCCTAACCCTAACCCTATAGACCTATGTAGCTTCGCCCTTTCAGGAACTGCTTTCATTATCTTTTGTCTTCCGGTTTGTATTTCTAAAGTGATCTTACGGATTTATGAATGAACCATTTGTTTTAAAATCTCCCTGGTCTACTGACATTTGTTATGATGTCTGCTTCAATCATTACAATGCTTATGATAACTTTTGTTAACTCTACAATAAGTAAATCCACTTCACCAGGTAATTATTCTTTGACAGAGATGCCAAAGAGAGAAATTTCAATCTGCAGTTTAACTTTTACACAATTACAATTTCAGAGTAGTTCTAATAAATCCTTGTAGTTTGTTAAGATTCTTAAATGATCCGTCGGACGCTTTCACCACCAGTGACTTTAACTGCAAAGGTTATAAAAAAGAAATAGGGCTACTTTTCATCTGACTTTTAGACTCCCCGAGAGGAGTTTGCCGTTTCAGGTGAGTGCCACTTTAAGACAGAAAATGAGACGGAGAGGACAGACAGGTGAGATCAAAGAGACAGCATCTGGTTGTCCCCACAGTGTGTGGTGAAGACAGACAGATGGTACGATATTAATTATAAGCAGTAAACAAGCAGGATTCACCTCACCTGGAAAACATGAATCCTTCTTCATTTATCCACTCTGCTTCCTGCTAGTGGTTGGTCTTCTATGCTGTGCTGGGATCAGCACCCCTAATGATGAATCCTATAATAGAAGAAAAGGCCTAGATAATTCAAAAACAGCAGGAGTGAGCAATACACACATCAGCTATTTTTAACCCTCCAGCAGAAAATAGGGTTTTCTTTATTCATAAGTGGATACAAAATGTTTGATATAACCTCATTATCAAGCTTGTTAACAGATTCACATATGATCTTTCATTTAATGAGCATTAATTCTTTTAATGGTTTAGCTCCCCTCAGATTTTGAGTCATGTGTATTTTGAATACTTGCAAAAAAGTATTTGTTCCTTTGATAATTAAGCTACACGATTATTGTAAAGCACTGTCAATGCAAAATTCTCTAATTTACATTTTTATTTCTATTTTAATATATTTGAAAATGTAATTTATTCCTGTTGTGGCGCAGCTGAATTTTCAGTGGCAATTACTCCAGTTTGCAGTGTGCTGATTTGGTGCTCAACTATTGTATTAAAATTGTATAAAATAATATTTTTTTGGCAACTGTGATAATTTTTTTATTTCTTTGATGATTAGAATGTTCCAAAGAACAGCATTTATTTGAAATAGAATTTTGCAACAATTAATGTATAAATCTTTTGATCAATTTAATGCGTTGTTGCTATATAAAAGTACTAATTTCGGTAACACTTTATTTTGATGGTTTTCTTTAGACATATAAGACTATAAGCAATGTTGCACCTATACATGTCAATTAACTCTTGTTAGAGTATTAGTAGACTGTATGCCTAATATCTGCTAACACTTTATCCTACTAATTCTAACTCTATTCCTAACAGTCTAATACTCAACTAGTACTCTAATGAGAGTTAGTTAACATGTAGGTAAACTTAACTTACAGTGAACAGAATGTCTAAAAGGGCCCATCAAAATAAAGTGTAACCTTAATTTCTTTCAAAATCTTACTGACCCCAAACTTTTGAGTGGTATGCATGATTTTATATTGAGCCTGCTGTCAAGAAAAGTTTTGCTTTTTTTATTTTAATTAATCTTTAAGTAGGGTTATTACAAAGAAGGCAAAGCACACTGACACATGATCAACTTAACTTACACATAACCAATAAAATCGTACAACAAAGGAAATCCTTCTCTTTAAAACAAATTATCTTACTGAGAAAATGAATGTGTATATTATCACAATTATTCCAAACTGAGTGTTTAAACACTCAAGAATCAATTTGAGAAATACTGAGTCAGTTTACATTTGTTTATATTTGAGCATATGTTTACACAAGTGGAATTCATTATAATAACCAAATGTTCTTCCCAATAGTTAACCAATCAAATGTCACTAAGTATCAAATGGTGGTATCACTGTCTGTAGTAAATTGTGTGTTTACCTCTTTAGTCATTGGGCTGCTTGCAGGCTCCAGCTTGGATGGTAACAGGAAAATCCATCAGTGCAGCGAGATCATCACCCCCGCTGGTGTAATTATATGCCTTCATTACTAAAAGTAAAGTTTCCATCTAACTGGACTTTGAGTTGTTGTGGGCATCTCTTCACGCCTCCACACACACAGAGAAAGCAGCACAGATCAACACTTTATAATAATGCTTAATGTTTCGACAAGTATTTGTTAGATCTGGTCCAAGATCAGCACAAAAAGGCAGTCTCTACCTGAAGCGAGAGTCTCATGAAGGCATTCATCCCACCCTGAGGCAGACGGTGACATCAGCTGGACTTTAAATGTCACCACCCGCTGCACACAGCTGTCAGGAGTCCCTGCCGTCCTCAGCCGCGGCTTTTCCTCGCTGTCTCCAAATACAGAGGGCTCTGCACTCTTGAGGGAAGATTCAGATGGTTTTATAATTCATTCTGACCTCTTAAAGAGCCCTCACCTTGACCTTAAGTGGGTTTTCATAGGATTAATGTCAGATTATCTGGTGTTTCCTGACAAGCACTGACTTGTCATCATTTACTCACCATCATGCTGTTCCAAACTCTTATGACACAAAGGAAGATATTTTGAAGACTATTTCAGCTGTTTTTGTCAATATTACGAAAGTCAGTGGGGTCCAAAACTAGAAAGCTCTAAAAAGAACATAAATGTAGTCTGAAATTAATTTACTGGTATATTCCAAGCAATACTATCACTCTGTATAATGAACAAAACAAATATCAACGAATGTTAACTCCATTGGTTCTCATAATGTTTGGTTATGTGACATGAGAGAGCCAACGAGGTTTGATGTTAGCTGACTTTTGAGGTTTATGTCACCATATTTCATGCTATTTGTGTATGTGTGCTTACAAGGTTTCAATCAACATTTTGATTTGAGAGTTCATCACTAGATACAACTTTCATTTTGAGTGAAATCTTCAAGAGAGGATATAAGGACAGCAATGAGGAAGCACAAAGAAAGATAAAGAAATAAAGGCAAACCATAAGAGCACCTTTAGAATCCTCTGTGAAGGGGGAATTTAGTGAATTAATACCGAGCTAATTTATGCTGGGCAGAGATGAAACCCATGTGCCAAGATTTATAATGAAGTAGGAGTCTGCAGAAAATAGAAAAAAAGAGGACAGACTAAAAGTGCCTTTTTGCTGATGAATTTATGCATACACAGGATATAAATAAAGCATTTACAAAACAAACTTTTCCAACTACTTGAAACATTTTTGGAGTCTTTTGAGCAAAGCAGCACTACTGCAACTTGCCTTAGCTCTAAGCTCTATATCTCTGCTGAGTAACCCATGAGAGTTTGTGAATGCAGCAACCTTTTCAGTTCCATTCTTATCCCAGTCATGTTCTCCTCTGCCCATGTCTGAAGAGAAACCCTTGGCCCCTGAGACTATACGCCTCTGCTGCTCACACTCCCTGAGAATCTTAAGTGGCTGTACTACACCGTTTGACTGACACGCTTTTGTCGTTCCATCACCTGACTTTTTCACATCCATGTGAAAGGAGAAATGTCATATATTGCAAACAGGAGGCATGAATTGTCATGATGCTCAGAGTAAGAAGGATATGAAGAAAGAATCGACAGTGAAAAGATATGACCATGTGCCATTTTACATGCAGTTTTTGTAGATTTATGGATTTAATATATATATTGGGATGTGACCATTAGTGAAAATTCATCTAGTTTACATTCTTCTCTAATTTAGTACTATTTTTTCAATTTCCATTATTTGTTTTGCTATCTTTGCTAACCACAGATGATTTCAAGTCAGTCACCTGAGCCATAAATGCCATATGATTAATTAGTCTGGACATTAGGAAAAGGCATTATCACAATGCTGATTGGCTGATGGCACAGTTTCAGGCCCTTTTGTCACGGATCCCTTGTCTCCCTGACTCCAAATCCCATGATCCTCTTGTCTCCTCACCTGCACTTACTTCCCTCAGCATCACAGATCACCTGCACCTGTTCCTGATCGTCATCACATCACCAACCGTAACAGAAGGACAGACCAAAACCGACTGGACATCCACAATTTTAACATGGGTTTGTTCCGGGTTCCCGTGGCTCCTGCTCCCCCTCAGCCTCTCACAATACATCTGCAGCCAACCGGCTCATCGGGCTCTTCCAGGTTGGTCGTTCGCTGGAGAGGTATGTGGACGAGTTTGTAGAGCCGAGCCCTCTGCTCCAGCCGCCACCGCCGCTGCCACCGAGTCTGCATCTTCAGCCTCAGCCGCCGAGCCAGCCGCTTCAGTTTCAGCCACCGAGCCAGTATCCCCAGTCTCAGCCGCCCCAGTCGCCGCAGCCGAATCAGCCACTCCACGCGCAAGTATTTTTTTTTGGGGGGGGGGCAAGTACCCGTGGGTGGGGGACATGTGGTGGAGACACATTTGGGTGGGTCTTTGCCGTGGCTGCCCGCTGTACCTGACCCGCCATGGCCGCCCACTGCACCTGACCCGCCGTGGCTGCCCGCTGTACCTGACCCGCCATGGCAGCCCGCTGCACCTGACCCGCCGTGGCTGCCCGCTGTACCTGACCCCCCATGGCAGCCCACTGCTCCTGACCCGCCGTGGCAGCCTGCTGTACATGACCCATCGTGACAGCCCACTGCTCCTGACCCGCCGTGGCCGCCCACTGCACCTGACCCGCCATGGCCGTGGCCGCCCACTGCACCTGACCCGCCGTGGCTGCCCGCTGTACCTGACCCGCCATGGCCGTGGCCGCCCACTGCACCTGACCCGCCGTGGCTGCCCGCTGTACATGACCCGCCGTGGCTGCCCGCTGTACCTGACCCGCCATGGCAGCCCGCTGCACCTGACCCGCCGTGGCCGCCCGCTGTACCTGACCCGCCGTGGCCGCCCACTGCTCCTGACCCGCCGTGGCTGCCCGCTGTACCTGACCCGCCGTGGCCGCCCACTGCACCTGACCCGCCGTGGCCGCCCACTGCACCTGACCCGCCATGGCAGCCCACTGCTCCTGACCAGCTCAGACCTCCACTCCTACCCATGCCTCTCCCTGCACCGGCATGAGGTCTCCAGGGCGCCCACCCCGGTGTTCCATCTACGGCACGAGGTCGCGCCTACCGGGAGGGGGAGGTACTGTCACGGATCCCTTGTCTCCCGGACTCCAAATCCCATGATCCTCTTGTCTCCTCACCTGCACTCACTTCCCTCGTCAGCTCCTCAGCATCATGGATCACCTGCACCTGTTCCTGATCGTCATCACTCCCTATATAATGGACTCACTCCCTTCACTCCTGGTCTGTTTGCACTTGTACGCGCATACCCAGTGTGCATGAACGGTCATGTGACATGCGCTTTCGGCCGTGTAATGTAGACGGAGATCGTTTCTGAAACGCTGTGGAAACGTCAATGTGAAATGAAAACGCACCAGTGTAAACGGGGCCTTAGTTTGAAAACACCAGGGTTGCGTTTCAGTGTAAACAGAACAAAACGGAGACTTTTGAAAATGATGGTGTGGCTGCCCACATTCACTCCGCATAACCTTGATGACCCCGTAAACAATAACATGGAGACTGAACTCCATTTGCTGGCTTTGTTGATATTTTTAGCAGCCATTTTGCAGTAAAACTCTGCTACCAACATGCCCAAAAGGCAACTGTTAACACTTCTGCGTGCATACCCAGTGTGCATGAACGGCCATGTGACATGCGTTTTCGGTCATGTAGGTCATGTACTGTAGATCATTTCTGAAACGCTGCGGAAACGCCAGTGTAGACGAGGATAGTTTTTACATTTAAACACCATTTTAAAATGAAAATGCACTAGTGTGAATGGCACCTCAGTGAATGGCAGTTTTGTGGGTAAAAAAAAATATTGGTAAAAAGAGAGGTGGGAAATGGCCAGACTGGTTCAAGTTGACAGGAAGTCAAAAGTAGCCTAATAGAAATATCACAATAGTGCTAGACCTTTTGTACCTGTGAATGCACAAAGTGTCAAACCTTGAGGTGATTTTGTTATAGCTTCAGAAGCCCCAGACCATAAGTTCCACTTATGCCAGCTAAGAACTGGACACAGATAATGCACCATGTCATAAAAGCACATGCCATCTCAAATTGGTTCCACAAATATGACAATGGGTTCGGTGTACTTCAGTAGCCTCTGGTCTCCAGATTTCAATCCAATAGTGCAGCTTTGGGATGTGGCGGAACAGCAGATTTACAGCATAAATGTGGTGCCAACTAAAAAAAAAGATGTTGGACCAGAATCTCTTCAGCACATTGCAGAATCTTTGATACAAAGAATTCATGCTGGTTTAAATACACAACACAATGAGTATCATAAAGGCTCTGTGCTTAGCTTAAAGGGTTAGTTCACCCAAAAATGAAAATTATGTAATTTATTACTCACCCTCATGTCGTTTCTCACCTGTAAGACCTTCGTTCATCTTCAGAACACAAATTAAGATATTTTGGATCAAATCCAATGGTTCAGTGAGGCCTCCATAGACAGCAATAACACTCCCTTTTTCAATGCTCAGAAAGCTACTAAAAACATATTTAAATTTCTTATTACTACAGTGTTTCAACCTTAATATTATAAAACGATGAGAATACTTTTATAAAATAAAAAATAGAGACTTTATTCCACAATATCCAGTGAAGGGCGATTTCAAAACACTGCTTCATGAAGCTTCGAATCTTTACGAAAATATATTAATTTGTGTTCCAAAGATGAACAAAGGTCTTACAGGTGTAGAACATTTTTGGGTGAACTAACCCTTTAAAGGTAAAGTTAAAGTTTATAGCATAAAAGAACATATTTTGAGAAATGGTAACCAAAACTATTGGTTGCCAACATGTTCCACAGAAAAAAGAAAGTGAAACAGGATTAGAATGGCATGAGGTGAATAAATAATGATTTAATTGATTATCCTTTTAAGCTTATTTGAAGGTTTTGCCATTTTCTCTTTCACAGGGGACACCTGTTTGGTCACACATTGAAGATATCTCTATAACTTTCCAGGCTTATATTTATGGGCTCTAGTATGTACATACATTAGTGTCATGTCTTCCAGTTAATATTAATATGAATATGGATTATTATGTTAAGTAGCTTGACTACTAATCTTATTCAGAATGCTGCATATTAAATCATGTCAGATGGGTTAAATTCAATTAAGCTTTACTGCTCTCCTAATTTATTCTCTAATATCACTATATGAAATGTCAAGCACATGCTTGCATGTAAATCAGATCCTCTGACAATTATGAAAAATTGTAGCTGCTACGGGTGTAAGGAGGAGCCCATCATGATTCCAGCATAATACATGCACATTGACTCTATGCAGATAGGTGGACAATATAGGAACAACAAGGTATAAGAGAAGGATGAATAAATTGGTAGAACAGAAACCATTAATTAGAAAAAAATGCAGACCTCAGATTGCATGGATTCTTCGAGTGAAGATGGCATTATGCCGATGATCGCCAGGGAAATCACAGATTCAACAAGTGCAGAGGGTTCATTATAAATGGAAGTAGCTGAATCGGAGGAACCACTATAATACGCAATACACACCTTTACACCTTTACACATCTAGATAACCAATGCAGGTCTCTACAAGAGTGACCACTTCTGCAGCCCTTTTAAATTACCTTAAAAACCAGTTACATGTGAAATTTATCATAACAGTCAATTAAATTCTGGTCTTAAAGTCCAACTGAAAGAATGTTTCTGGATGGAACTTCAAAATGATGAACTGCATTTTGGGGTTCTCACTATCAGCTTCAATAAGGGACAACTGACTTATTTATAGCCCCACTAGTTAATACATAAATCCTTTAGCCATTTTTTTTTTTTTTTAGTTGTTTCTTACATTACATACTCCCTTCTTTATACTTTATGTAGTCTGTTTTGCTTTACTCAAATATAACTTTTCCTTTTCAGACACACTGTTTCATTAATATCTTTCTTACTCAAGAGCTATTGACGTCATCTGGTAGGAATTTGTTTCAGCATAATTACTTTAAAGGGTTAGTTCACGCAAAAATGAAACATCACGTGGTTCCAAACCCAAAAGACTTTCATTCATCTTCGGAACACAAATATTTTCTTTCATCCTTTTTTTCATCCATTGAAAGTCACATAACCAAAACTTTCATGCATTAAAAACTCCAAAAAGACATAATAAAAATAATCCATATGAATTGTATTAAAGACTTTTTTTTTTCTTTTTTTTTTTTGAGCAATGATTTTGCTTGGAACTTCTTAAATAATATGGATTACTTTTACATTATCTTTATTAACATTTTGAAGCATCAAAGTTTCATTTCGAAGATAGACAAAAGTCTTAGAACAACATGAGGGTGATTAAATTATGAACATTTTCATTTTTTACTGAACTATCCCTCTAAACAGAAGATGACTCAAAGGAAAAAGTGGTGACACTTATGATAGATTTGGCTTGATCTGACACCACAGTGATCTGATTCAAAAATATTGATTCCTTCAGAAAGAAATACATACTGCATATAATTAATAAAATTAAAGCAATATGACACTCCCAATTGTGCTGTTGTTCTGATGACAGCAGATATTTGTAACCACAGCACTCTTGCTTAAATATATAATGATTATAATATTGGTTTTACTTATGATAAAAAAATCACCTAAAAAATCCTCCCATGGAGATACATGATACACATTTCTTGCAAATAGAGTTACAAGTGTCAGTTAATATAGCTCCTAAAATGTTTGCACTGGACATTTTAAAAGTTCTTATGTAAACAAGACTAATACACTAGACTGATGAGTTCTCAAATACAGCTCAGTAACCTAAAAAATCAGGTATGCTGAGATTTTTTAAACTCAACCACAATAAAAAGCATTCTAAAAAGCTGACATGTGCCATTGTGAAAGTTTTTCCAAAATACCAGATCCTCCCAGCAAGACAAGAAATCCTCTGGAGGTCCAATCAGAACACAGTATTGCTCTTGCTTCTGCCATGGCAACAACATAGTGACAATGAGGAGTGAGGACCGGTCTGTACTTCTGCGAAAACTCAAAGGGGTTCATTGCTGTATCAGCACAGTCCCTATGCAAGGGAGCCTTTGACAGCATGGTGAAGATCGATTGCTATATCAACTTTATTGTCCCCTGCAGCAGCAATATTTTCTCATAAATAAATGTGTGAGGAATATGAAAAATTCATGTATGGCAGGTGGAAACTGTATAACATGCACATACTCATACAATGTACACATTCACAGGGGATTTATTTACATATCTGCAGCACATATAGACTTTATACTGTATAGCAGTACTGAAAGACATAATGTAAAAAGTGAATTAACCAAACACACACACACACACACACACACACACACACACACACACACACACACACACACACCTCCCCTCTTGAAGGTTATTTAGCAGCTGCTTGGTAAACAGCACAGAAGGCGACACATTTATTCCGCCTCCATTTGTTTGTCTTGCTCATTGATTAACCCTCATTGTTTTCTTTTGTAGGTTAGGCTGGGATCACCGCAGTACTGCAGCGATACTGCATATTATGGACATGTACATGACATATTCCACAGTTTATAAACTACTAAAATTAAAGATTCCACAAGGTGAGAAAAAGAAACTGTTACGGAATATTAGATTCAAGACAAGGATTAATGAAGAGATGATGATTTATTCACAGAGAAAAGTAAATAGCGATGCAGGTGAGTATATGCAGACTGGTATAACAGTTTGTGGATTAATAATGAATGATACTGACAGTTTCTTTCTTGCAGGTGGATTGGAGATTGTGGATGGATGGATTGATGGAGCACACTCGTTGTCGGAACAGGTAAGCAACAGTTTCACTTTTACACAGGACAGAATACACTAGATACAATGGGGAACAGGAAGGCAATAGAGAAACACTGGAGATATGTCCCAGGTAGCCAAAATGGTTCAGCCCGATAATGGCCGAGATCCAGCAGACCAGACGAAATAACTCGGCCCGGTTGTGGTTGCCAGACTCGGAATGGATGCGGGATGAATGACGCCCCAGAATCAGCCCAAATAAACTAGGCCGAGTCCGTCTGCCAAAACTGCCGGCATTGGGCTACAATCACACCGACAAGAATTGAACACCTACTTGCTACTGGCCAAAGTTTGGGTACTGAAACTGAGCCAACACTGGGCCACAATCACACCAACAAAATGGTACACTTAGCCGGTACTGGTCCGAGACTGGGTACTGAAATTGAGCTGACACCGCCGGCACAAGACCACAATCACGGCAGAAAAAACTGGTACACTTAGCCGGTACTCGCCGGTGACTGGGTACTGAGACTGAGCCAACACTGGGCCACAATCACACCAATATAATGGTACACTTAGCCGGTACTGGTCCGAGACTGGGTACTGAAACTGAGCTGACACCACTGGCACAGGACCACAATCACCCCAGAAAAAAATGGTACACTTAGCTGGTACTAGCCAGTGACTGGGTACTGAAACTGAGCCAACACTGCTAGAATCAGGCCTCAATCACGGCAGCAGAAATGGTACACTTAGCCGGTACTGGTCTTGTTTGGTAAATTAAAAAATATACTTGCACTTACTCGTATACAGAACATTCCTTGGTTCCCTCATCTCTGTCCAATGCAAGCTGCAGACATCATTTGATGAACTTTTCAATCTCTCCATCTGATACACTGGCAGTCCTTGCATTTCTTCACATTGATTGAAAAAAAAAAAAAAGAAAGAAAAAAGATCAATCACATACTATAGACTGTTACCAATCCAGTTTATTTCAACATTAAAGGTGGAACAGAAGTTGCATCTGGCATGGCATTAATATAATAATAATGGCTTATTTACACAGACAGTTTAATGCTGTTCATGTACATGTATTTACACAAAAAAGTGCACAATGCAAATAAATAAGAAAAAAAACAACAACTCAGAGGGTGAAGCTGCAATATCATTGCATGCATGGTGTTGCTTTACGTTTTTTTAAGACTTTAAGAATATTTAGATATTTTATTTGGAAAATAGTCAACAAAGACTAATTAAATATTCATTAAGAAGACTTGGGTCGAAATCGGGCCAAATCTGCACATCCAAAGCTCGCTAAATCTGGCATCCATTACTGGGCCAGAGCTGGCTCAGCTGCCAGAACACGGCCGAGTGAGCTGACACTCAGCCTACTTGGTTACCTGGGGTAGCTTTCACTTTGGAACTGGGAAAGAACAGTAGTTCTTTACTCAAAACAAGTCCAGACAATGTGGGTATCCAAAGGGTGTGCTTTTTTACAGAGGGTGATTGGTGAGGGAATGCGCTGCAGGTGTGGGTGATCAGTACTCTGGTGATCCCTTTTGAAAAAACAGCTGTGGCGACCAGGGCGGGCGAGAGCCGTGAGGGAACGGCGCGAGGCCGGTGACGCGGGTGTTAATGAGCTTCACCTGGGAGGCGCACCGGCCTTGAGTCCCTCACGGAGGAGCTCCGGGAGCATAAAAGGAGGAGCGACTACCGTGGAGGACGAGAGAGGACCAGGCCTGGACTTTATTTTATGTTTTATTATGTTTGTGTGGCCGGCAGACGTCCGTGAGGGTCTGCCGGCATTACTTTCGTTCTGTTCTTTGTTTATTTTACATTAAAGTTTTGTGGAATGTTCGCCGGTTCCCGCCTCCTTCTTCCCATATTTACGAACTGTGTTACATTGGTGCCGAAACCCGGGAGGAATGAGGAACATGCTGTCGGAGAGCCCTCGCTGCTGAGGGGGATCGCGGTGCTGCGGAGTTCGGGCAGCGCGGGAGTGAAGACCGCGAGAGTCTGCCCGAGGCGGTGGTACTGGAGCCTTGTGAAAGGTGGGACGGAGAGCTCGAGGCCGTGCCCCTGGGACGAGGTGGGGTGGCTGCCGTCCAAGAGGGAGCGGAGAAGTCGCCGCCGTTCGCCGTGGGCCGGAGCCTGCTGCCGTCCGCCATAAAGGGGAGGAGCAGGGAACGGGGGACTCGCAGCCGGCTGCCCTCAGTCGGAGGAGCCATCGCCGGCCGCCAGGAGGCGGTCGAGGATCGGGCCGTCCACCGAGCATCCAGTGCCACCGCATGGCACCGCGAAGAAGAGCCTCTCGGCAGGCTGAGGACCAAGCGGCAGTGTGTCGGGGAACCGGACCAAGAATTTTTTTATTTTTATTTTTTCCTCTCTCCCCTCTCTCGTCCTGTCGCTCCCCTTGCTTCCGTCTCCTTTCTCTCGTCTCGTCTGTCCTTACCCCCAGGTGCTGCGGCCGCCGAGACAGGCCCCGGGGGGGAGTAGAGCGCAGTCTCGGTAGTACTCCCCGGCCTGCGAGGGGCGATGGGGGTATGTGGCGACCAGGGCGGGCGAGAGCCGTGAGGGAACGGCGCGAGGCCGGTGGCGCGAGTGATAATGAGCGTCACCTGGGAGGCGCACCGGCCTTGAGTCCCTCACGGAGGAGCTCCGGGAGCATAAAAGGAGGAGCGACTACCGTGGAGGACGAGAGAGGACCAGGCCTGGACTTTATTTTATGTTTTATTATGTTTGTGTGGCCTTACTTTCGTTTTGTTCTGTTTATTTTACATTAAAGTTTTGTGGAATGTTCGCCGGTTCCCGCCTCCTTCTTCCCATATTTACGAACCGTGTTACAACAGCATATGCTGGTTAGGTATGTTTTGAAGCATGGCAGCTGGTTTGAGCTGTTTATGCTGGTCCTTAGTTGGAGCTCGTTGCTTAGGACAATCTTAAGACCATCTTAGGACCTGCACTTGACCAGCTTAAACTAGCTCATGACCAACTAAGGACTGCCATGCTTCAAAACATACAGTACAGTCCAAAAGTTTGGAACCACTAAGATTTTTAATGTTTTTAAAAGTTTCGTCTGCTCACCAAGGCTACATTTATTTAATTAAAAATACAGTAAAAAACAGTAATATTGTGAAATATTATTACAATTTAAAATAACTGTGTACTATTTAAATATATTTG
This sequence comes from Chanodichthys erythropterus, assembly GCF_024489055.1. Classification (NCBI taxonomy): domain Eukaryota; kingdom Metazoa; phylum Chordata; class Actinopteri; order Cypriniformes; family Xenocyprididae; genus Chanodichthys; species Chanodichthys erythropterus. The sequence goes on from NC_090232.1 coordinate 20,848,947, forward strand.
ACAAAGTAATTTATTCCTGTGATGCAAAGCTGAATTTTCAGCATCGTTACTCCAGTCTTCAGTGTCACATGATCCTTCAGAAATCATTCTAATATGCTGATTTGCTGCTCAGTAAACATTTATGATTATTTTCAATATTGAAAACAGTTGTGTACTTTTTTTTTTTCAGGATTCCTTGATGAATAGAAAGTTCAAAAGAACAGCATTTATTTGAAATATAAAGCTTCTGTAGCATTATACACTACCGTTCAAAAGTTTGGGGTCAGTAAGAATTTGTATTTTTATTTTTTTGAAAAGAAATTAAAGAAATGAATACTTTTATTCAGCAAGGATGCATTAAATCAATCAAAAGTGGCAGTAAAGACATAATGTTACAAAAGATTAGATTTCAGATAAACACTGTTCTTTTGAACTTTCTATTCATCAGATAATCCTGAAAAAAAATATTGTACACAAATATTTTGTACAATTGTACACATTAAATGTTTCTTGAGCAGCAGATCAGCATATTAGAATGATTTCTGAAGGATCATGTGACACTGAAGACTGGAGTAACGATGCTGAAAATTCAGCTTTGCATCACAGGAATAAATTACTTTGTGAAATATATTCAAATAGTACACAGTTATTTTAAATTGTAATAATATTTCACAATATTACTGTTTTTTTACTGTATTTTTAATTAAATAAATGTAGCCTTGGTGAGCAGACGAAACTTCTTTTAAAAACATTAAAATCTTAGTGGTTCCAAACTTTTGGACTGTACTATACCTAATCGGCATATGCTGTTTTTTTTTCATCAGGCATTGTATCCTTTGTGATTGGCTGACGGTGGAGAGAGGCAGATCCATGATGGCAAAGCAAAAGTAACGTAACACTTTTTACTTTCCATAAAAAGTAACCAGTGCAATTTGTTACATTTTTAGGAAGTAACACATACTTTTAAAAGTAACTTTCTCCAACACTAAATATGACTTTATTTTGTCTTACTGCAAGTATTTAAAGTATTTAAGAAAGTAAGAAAAAAAATCTGAGTGACAAAACATACTTATGTATACATACAATACATTAAAAAAAAAATCATAATATATTGTTGCTTCTCAAGTAAGTTTTTTTTTTTTTTTTTTTTTTTTTTTTTACATTTTTTACATTTTTTAAGAATATTTAGATTTTATTAATTTTTATTTGGAAAATAGTCAACAAAGAATAATTAAGAAAAGAGTCAATTATGAAATTAGAAGGACAAACAAAAACATTTTTGTTCACTCCCATAGGCATGTCATTAAAAAATAATTTCAGCCATGCATTCATAATAGTTTGATCTTTTGTATAAGTGTATGCACAGTTTTATAGGTGCATTTTGTCTACATGCAGGGATAGGACAACGTCGGATGGTTTTGTGATTGATGGACAGACATGAGTTATTAAGGGTACATCAACTTACATAGCCTTCTTTTTTAGGCATACTCCTCAAGTCCAACTCTTATCAACTTGAATAGGGAAAGACCGATATGTCAAAAATCACTTGGCAAGCTCACAATATATATAAAATTGTCTTATGGTGTGACTGACTCAAGCATTGTTCAATAAATTACAACTTTTATAAATTATTTTTTCTTTTCATCCATATGTTTCTAAAAGTGTAGGATCTTGATACATTTTGTCACTGAAAACTCTGTCCTCCCATGTGACACTATATCCTGATATTAAATCGGGAAATTCCACTTACAACTTTAATTAGTTGAAGGACCCCATTAAAGGTCATTTTACTGAAGCCCATGACATGTGCACATGGTTAGCGTTTGTCTCAGAATTGTTCAAATTAACTTTTTTTGGGAACTGCTATAAAAGTGTAATACTCGGATTTGTGTCTTAAGGAATCCGTGCATACCGAGTATTATGCGTGGGTTCTTGGCTATTTTCTGTATCTGTTGTGGCCACCGGATAGAGGAGTCAGACCAAGACTTCTGTGCTCAGAACTCAGTGTTTATTTCAACATTTCTTTAACTGTGACTCTGAATCGTCCCACCCGATTACAATGTGCGTTCTTCCCGAACCATCTCTCCCGCGCTCTCTTCCCGTTCTCCCCTTATCCTCGCGATATCTCGCGTACAATCTAACTTTATTTAATTACGCTCGCGATATCTCGCGTACAATCTAACTTTATTTAAACCTTCCCATTTCAATTCTTACAAAAGTTTTGTTGTCCTTTGGTGTGACACCCCTAAATTATATAAATTATATATTTTATGTATGTTAGACATAATCATGGAAAATTATGCAATTGTGTCTTGCTAACTGCTAATGACAGGTTAGCTACAAATAGCAAGGTCATTAACTGACTCAAAAGGCTATGGTGTGACAGATAATGTCCACCGGTTAGACACCTGTACTGTCACACCGGAGGACAAAGATGTCACATAAGTGGACAAAGTCTCTTTAAGAAGCATTTTAAATAATTAAAAAAGATTTGTCCTTTTTATTCTTTTTTTGATCATTTTTAGTGTTCTTAAACACAATTATTACATTGAATAAAATGTTTTCTGATGTTTTCAGAACATTTTTACTGTTATAAAGTGTCATAAAAATAAGTATAAAATGTGATACTTTGTTTTTGAGACAGAAAGAATTGAGGGAGAGAAATGAGTAGGAGGCAGAGGACACGGTAGTACAGAGAGAAAATTAATGGAGATCCTAATAGAACGACACAAAGTAAATAGAATGATGCCTTAAAAAGAGCAGCCATATACTTTAAAAAATGTGATTTTAAAAAACATAGTTGATGTAACAAAATTATTACATTAAAGTTTCAAAAATATTTGCTCTGTCAAGGAATCACAGTTAATTTTGTTGTTTAAAAAAAAAACTGATATTTTTTGTATTAAAAATTTGACACATTTAAAGTTAAATAAAAATATTTCACTCTTTCACTCTCTTTAATCCAATAACTACAATTTCTGTCCTTTAGTGTGACATAATGTCCTATGGTGTGACACACATCAAAAGAATTTTCTTTATCTCAAAATATCTTAAAAGGACAGTTGAGTATTACAGTAGGGGAGTATGGGTAGCATAGTCTTAAACATGTGAAGTTTGGCTCGTTTTTGTGAAGACGGGATTTTCTACACTGAGTGTACAAATTGAGCATTGCACTTTCTCCTTTTCATTGTAATACTATGTCTAATATCGTCTCTGGTAATTCAGACCCTGAAATCCATAATGGTCTATTTGAAAGCGGTTTCCCTTTAACAAACTACACGTCAATTAACAGAACTTCTCTGAAGCCAATATGCTTACTGTGAGATAAAGAAAATTAACTCCAATGCACAATTATTGAATTCCTTCAGCAGATGCTCTGTACTGAATAATATCACAGTGAGAGCTGAGAATCAGCGTAATGAATCAGATTCAAAATATCTTGATGTTTTAGCAAAGTAAAGACCCAAGGTCACTCAAGTACCCTCCAATGCTTGTCTCACTTACTTTATGTAGATTCAACAAAAAAACTCAAAGGGAGACTGACCTTTCCTTGACATAATTTGTCACTCATTTAAGTGCTGAAACAGCTGCCTAGAGGCCAATCAGCAGGAATGAGTCCTTGATTTGTTTTTATGTAACAGTTTGTAGCAAAACTCAATACACAAGACTCATTACACAGGCACAGATGAAAGCTGGTTTTCTCTGGTTCAAATGTTTTAAATACATAGTTATTTTCTCACAAAATAATTTTACTCTAAGAAATAAATAGGTTTTGATTTAAAAGAATCAGTTTTATTAGTTCAAGGTTAAGAAAACTGTGAGTAATATTAGTATGTTCTTAGCTTTCTAATGGGTTTCTTTCTGCATAGTGAATTTAAAATTAAAAAAAAAAAAAAACTCCCAGGCACTAGTGTGATTATTGCCATGTTAAAAAAAAAAAAAAAACCTTTAAGAAAAATTAATAACAAAAAAAAAAAACTGAGAATAAAGTCATAACATTACAAGAATAATCTTCCGTATTTGTATCTCATTCTCCATATTCAGAGAATAAAGTTGTAATCTTACATAAATAAAAGATCAAAGACGCACTATAATTACATCTAAAAATGCTATGATTCTGTTCTCGTAATGTTATTCTTACAACTTTTGTACAAGGCCTATTATGAGTTTATCCGCAAAACATTACAACTTCATTCTCATAAAAGGTCTTTTATGAAAATATTATGACTTTTTTCTTGTATTGTTCTGATTATCAAAATATTCTAACATCTTACTTTAAATCTTTTTTTTTTTTTTTTTTTTTTTTTTTTTTTAACATGGCACTAAAAAGCTTTCATAACTGCATGAATAAAATTACATGTAAAATTACAATTAAAAAAACTGTGCAAATGATGCATTTCACAAACGGAGATGTTTAATGGGCAGACTCTGAATGCAAATGTCTCTGCTTGGGCACAAGTGTGTTTTACAGCACTCACAATCTACAAGGCCAACAGCATTATTAGAGCAATACCAATATCTGGCATTGCCATAGTAACAACTCAGTTCTGCCTAATGCCCAAATGCTGTGCATAGTTCAGGTGCAGATGCATTATCTCTGAAACACAAGAACAAATCAACTGAATCCAACATTATCTGTGATTTATGAAAAAAATGATGCACATCATGCCTTTATAATGAAATAAAATGAAATGTTTAAATAATATAACAGAAAACACAAATGCATTTATTTAAATGGCAAATATAATGACGCCTCATAATGCCTCATTGCCTCATAAGTCAAAAGTATTATGATTACCTTCTGTTGAGAACACCCTCTATTGTAATTTGAACTAAACAACACTGAATACTGCACATCACATCACATCTTTCACTTGTTATAACAAATCTGAGCACTCTAAACTTGGCTCAGAATTAGACCTCAAATAAAATAAATCCATTATAGGCTAAAGATTTTTATCCTTGACAGACCACATTAAATTAGGAAATTACCACTAAACAAATAATATAACAGGAAAGTGAAGTACTTGCGGTTTTAAAGGCTCATATAATCTCACGATTAAGAAAGACTAAGAAAGAAATATAACTGCAGCCCATCTAATCTGTCAAAATCACAAGGGAGTTATGTAATCTGAAATTAATCGCGTTATTTATTCAGACATTCACAATCATGGTGGCAGTTGCCTAAGCACTTGTCCGATTCAAAACAACACCTGTTATATTTATCTTTTAATTGAAACTGTACAGATACCACACTGCGTATCAAAGTCAGAGAGCTGTGTGTGCTAGAGCAGAATGATTAATGATGATGATAACTGTAAACATGCAGTTCTGTCTCATACAGCTGCTGTGTCATACTGCTGAACCATCCATTAGATAAAAGTGCTGTAACTCATCAGTTGTAATGTAAATTAACCCCCTAGCCGAAATACCAGGACGCAGGATGAGTCGAGGGAGGGGGGAGCCATTATGGAGACTTGGCAGGCAGAACCAGGGAAATGACCTACTGAGGCAGAGCTGATTGCAGTGCAGACCCATGTGGAGATGAAGAAACCGGGCAACACAGAAGGTCCTGTTGACCAAGGTGAAGCAACAGGGACGAGTGGTCGAGATGAAGCCAGGATGCGCGAGGACCGAGGCAGAGCCGATGCGACCAAAGACCAAGGTTAAGCCGAATAGAAAGCGGAGCCCATCAGAGGCAGAGGGACAAGTCACAGACAAAGGCCCAGAAGTCCATGGCGACAACAGAGCAATGACTGACCAATGCAAAGCCATCAGATGAGGAAGCCTGGTGGAGCCATAGAGATGACAGCCCCAGGTGAAGCCGAGGGAGCGAGAAGCCAAGGTGGGGTGAGAGGGTGCTACTCAATTCTTATTTGTGCATCCTCCTTTCCTTTCCTCGCATCTTAGCTCCACCCCTTCAGGATGCAATGGAAGGACGCAAGGAAAAGACACGAGGATGGAGGAATTTAATCAAGTGTAATGATATCCTTGCTCCCTTTATTGTCACATCAAAGCGTCATCGGCTGCACTCGAGGGATCTACCCACATGTTGTTAAAGTTTGGTTATTTAAAAAAATATAATATATTAATAAAGCATGATGCCCCGTTGAAATATGTGAGATGTAAAGTTTATTAAAACTGCGAAAGTAAAGCATACATTTAAATTATTGTGACAGATATGCAGGGGGAGGAGAATGTATTGTCACGTTTCTCGACAAGAAAGACTTCTGCAAAGGATACACCTCGCTCATGACTCCTCAAAAGGATCCTCACTCCTCGATCCTCACCTCCTAGCGGTGCAATTAGAGAATTGAGATGTCCTTCAAGATGGCTGAGCTTTGATTGGTTTCCAGGTCATAGGATGGAGGACAGAAGAGGAAACGAGGAGAGATATTGAGAAGCAACCACAGACTTGGAAGTTCTAGGTGGAGCTAGAGGGTCGATAAAGCTGGTTGGAGCTGCCAAACAGGAAGCCCAAGGTAGATTCAGGCTGCAAGGCAGAGCCAGTGTAGGAGGAGCTGGAGGGCTGAGTGGAGCTAGCAGAGACAGGGCCAAAGAAATGAAGAGTAACGCTAGTTCTGGCAGGTCACGTAAGTCAAGCTCACATCATCTGACTCTCAGCTGATCCACATCTACCTATAGGAATATGACGCCTATCACAGCATCCCTATGTAAGGTCCATTCAGTATTATCAGCAGCTTTATTGCATTGCTCAGGAGCTAATTATCCTCCTCTATCTCCAGCTCCTCCTCTTGTCCAGACAGGACTTGGCCTTCTGATATTCAGTACTCCTATGGGGACAGATGATGTTACCAACCGTTTACGCACTTGGTCAGATTTTCGCTGGGCTAGGGCTCGGGACGATCTTTGGAACAAGCATTGGCTCTAGGTGTTAGCATTGTGGAGGGCTCGGGCTGCAGATGCAGTGGATGCTGTGTGAATTGTGGTTACTAGGGGTGGGACAAAATATCGATATGGCGATATATCGTCGTCCTTCTCTGTACGATACGAGAATCGTATCGCTGCGCCAAATATCGATATTTTAATTAAGAAAATAAAACGCTATAAATAGACTTCTCTGCTCAAAGCGTCCTTACTTCAAGGCGTCACTCAACACATGAATGTGGGAAACATGAACATAAGTTAACTAGCCTAAGAAAAAGAGGTTTTTAACAGGATGGCATAGAGAAGTGTGAGTAGCCTAAAATAGATGCCTCAGCCACGTTTAAGTTCAAAGTCTTGACGCACTTATATACCATTGATGTGACAAACGTTAACATCTTTGACGTTCCTCACCGAGTGATATACATGGGAGCGTTTGAAAGCATGGAAACTGCTGGTAGACGCCTGCTTTCGAACGCTCCCGTGCTATCTGTGTAAGCGCTCTGTGAAGAACGTCAAAGGGTCTGTTAGCACCTGGTCACTTCATGTATTTTCTCTGATCGAATAGCTATCCAATCGTGAAAAGGCCAGGTCTAAATGCCCTCTGAAACGCATTTTAGATGGATTTAAATCCGATCGCTCAAACGACTTCAGGAGGAGGTCTGGGATAGCCTGACGTGGTCATACTCAATTCTAGTGAGAATATGAGTCTGATACTGCTCCATTGGGCTTTGATTATGGGGGCGTATTTTAACCGATCCAGGAAAGACCTCAATTGGATAGACCTACAACCAATCAGAGCTACAGAGTAAGTGACGTATGTTGAGCGACGCATAGTTGTCAACAGAACTCTTCTTAGCGACCATCGGGGCCAGCTGATAAATCAAACTTTTGCCGAATCCCGTAGGAAGGACGGCAAAGACATCTTTCCCATCGACAAATGCCTTGATCGCGGTCCTCTGTTCCTCTTTTAAAGTTAATGCGCTGTCGATATCTTCTATAACGGACGCGATGGCGGAATCTACACAGTCAGTTCTTCAACAGACATCATTGTTGTAAACTAACTGACCTTTTGCAAAGACTCGTCCCCCTTAGTTACTGTTGCTTTGTCCGACAAGCCGTGGCGCTGTCACGCCACACAGAGTGGAAAATACATTGCAGAGCAAAGAGGATACTGACCACACATCGACAGACAAGACAGAACAGGTTACTTATGATATTAAACAAAGTCCCAGCTTTCAAACTGTGTAGTTATTAAAAAAATTCAAACAATAAAAACCGTTTTGTGGCTCTTTAATGTGTTGTGACCATGATCGTGACAGATTGCTGTAGCGCCTCAGCTCAAGAGGCTCGTGAACCGATCATCTCTTCCTACTAGTCCATTTATAGCATCAAATAAACATGAATGAACAGGAGAATGAATGTTGTTTCAAACGCGGAAAGACGTCAATATGCACAATTTTTCAAGTTTAACTCCACCGATGTTAATCTTCTAACTCCTGACTGCTTTGTTGGACAAAATGGCGGATGCGGCATTCTGATTGGTTAGATCGCTTGTCAATCAAACTTCCCAAGCGCTCTTTGATGACGTGGCTGGTTACGTAACCGCAGATAGCCTGTCCATCATCGATTAAAGCCCGCCCTGGCAATTTGATTGGCTCGGCATTCTGGGAGCCGAGCATAATTACTCCACAATGGATCGAGTCCAGACCGAACTTCCCGTCCAAAAAATGTTGTGGGCGGGGTTCGGGCTGGCACCCAGGCTAGGTCTGGGACGCATTCCAGTCAAAACTGTCTATGCATGTATCTGGTTGTTGAAAGCACAAGTGTAAATTTTACTTCTCCAAAAAATACTAAAACTGAAACGTGTGAGAGTCAGATATGACAACGCTACTGCATCAAGCATCGCCGCAGATGAACAGCTGAGTATCTCTTCAGCAAGCTGACGTGCAAACTGCAGCATATGAAAGTGAAAGTAAGTCGCAGACGCATAACACACAATTACCTTCATTAAAAGTAATGAGACCTTACCAGTGCAGTTGCCGCTCTCTCCTATTGCGGTCTTTGATTTTGAAATTAGCTGATGGTCAATAAAATGCACCTCATTTGTTGCTTTCGGTGACGTGAACTCCATTAAATCTGCGTGTAGCGGATTTATCCGTTTTGTGGATAAGGAGAAAAAACATAACCTTTTCACTGGCATTTTGTTTTCATAAATAGACAGATATCGTGATGTATCATTATAGGATTGTCTAGCAATATATCGATTATCACAGAATCGCTGAATCGTGATATTATCGCTATCGTGAGCCATGTATCGTGATCGTATCATATCGTGAGGTACCCTGCGATTCCCACCCCTAGCGGTTACTGGTGTGATGGGCTCCTCCTCTCTCTCGCAGATGGTAAGGGGGAATCCATTATGTAGAAGCACACAGTCCACAAACTCCATAAGCATCCCTTGAGGACTGTGAAAAACACACACAGGATGTTTTCATCATAATGGACACGATGTTACTGACCAAGAAGTCCTGTGTGTGCTCCTCGAGGGAGTGAACCCCCTGCAAGAGGAGGAGGATCTGTATGCCACTGATCCATTTGTTAGGTCAATTCTTCCGTCATGCACGGATGCGGCAAAGATGTGAAGACCAGAATCTAATTGCTAGCAGTAACGATTTTATTAAATACAAACTCAAAACAAAATACTCAAAAAATTAACAAACACCGGTTTTAAATGCAAAGGAAAACTAATCAAGGAAATGAACATCAGGTGCAAATCATAATCAAATCAATGAGAAACAATAGAAACAAATTCGAATACAGGAAACAGAACTAAAACACATGCAAACCCACCTAAAACAAACAAGAGCAGAACCTATCGTAACACCAGTATATTCAATACATCTGACTGAATCACCTTGGGAGGACTTTCTCTCACATAAACAAAAAAGAATGGCTTATCGAGAACCTTAAAACCACCTAGTGATAAGGCAAGAAGAGATCATAAACCCAGGACTGTAGGAAAAGTTACTTGAATTCAGAAAAAAATTCCGTGAGCTGATTTTATCTCTCTGCTGGGGCAATGAGGACCAGCTGAACTGAAAACTAATATGATTTGTTCTGTACTGACTGCCTCTGAGCCTGTGCTTTGAATCTGATATTGACAAAAACAGAGTTTAACATTTCAAGACTTAAAAATGCAAACAAATTGTTTTAAAGACATCAGAGCAGCGGATTCATTGATCTGGAGTGTGCGTAAATGTACAGTTATTCTGCCAACACATCACAATCATAATTTAAACGGAACCAGAAAGCATTGTTATGGAGATTTCTAATGATAAATTAAAGGACCAGTTTTCCATCTCGGTGAGCTGCCCAGTATTGCTTTGATTCGAGTTAGCAAAATGAAGAAAACAGCAAATAGGGGAAAATAATATGTTGTCATTTATCAAGTTAATAAATGAGCTAAAATGGCCCAGTTTGAATTTAAGTTGTCTTATAGACAAGGACAAATGATGCAGAAAAAAAGTATTTCTCATAGGTTTCCTATCTTCAGGTACGTTTCAATAAAACAGACATAGAGATAAAGATAAATTGCCCAAGTTATGGGTAAGCTGAGGGAAACTTGAACAGATTTCTATTACAGAATACAAATTATGCTAAAATACTAAAGCAATATGCCATTCCAAATATTTTACTATAGGCCTATTCAAAGATGTATTAAAGATATTCAGCATTATATGACTGTTCTTTCTTTCTTTCTTTCTTTCTTTCTTTCTTTCTTTCTTTCTTTCTTTCTTTCTTTCTTTCTTTCTTTCTTTCTTTCTTTCTTTCTCTTTCTTCCTTTCTTTCTTTCTTTCTTTCTCTTTCCTTCTTTCCTTCTTTCTTTACAAAAAGGATGATTATTGTGAAAAATCAACAAAAGCTTTGCTATGCTGCAGTATTTTCTTTAGCACATGAATTCAGCTTGAAAGCAAAGGTGGGTCTCTTTTTTCCCGCTAGGCCTTCTTCAGATTCTTCAAAGAAATCTGTTCCCCAACTTGCCCTCAGGTTTTTCAGCCAAACCAATGCAAAGGTATTTCCTGTATTTCAATGCAAATTTCACTATAAAAAAAGTCCAAGTTGAGTCACTTCCATCTTTCTCTGAGCTTTCAGTCTGTTTTTGTACAATGTTTTTGTACAACATCAGTTGTAAAGTACTTTATGAAACTTAGATTATAATTTCCTGAAGGAAATGCCAGCGCTTGCAAGCCAGAAAAAAAGAATAGTGTTAAATATGAGCTTATGTAGCTTTTAGGTACGCTTAGGTTTTATCCTTTGGTTCTGTGTAAATTAAATGCTGCATCAGAGACTCTTTGCTATCCCATAAGACCATGAGAGCTGAGGAGCTATCAGATTTGAAAAGCTGAAAAATAAAAACTGGTGAATTGTGATCCCTTTCAATCACTGTAGGTACCAAGAAATGTACTGTAGTTAAAATGTACTTGTTTAATAACACTCAAGTAAATTGTTTTCATGGCTGTTTGTTAGTACAACATATGCGAAAGAACACATGGTGTATGTCCAAGAATGCATTCTTACTACACACCTCCATATACGAAGGAATGAACTTCAGTAGTATGGGAATTTGGACACAGCAAAAGTTACAGTACAGAGTAAAGGTAGCTATAAACAGTAAAATATATGGAAAAGACCAATCATAATTAAGTGTGCAAACAAAGTCTGAATTAAATCTGAATATTTAGCATCTGAATGAATTGCAATACTTAAGTATTAAACATAAGTATTAAGTATTAGGCATCACCAGTGCTGTATTGAGTTTAAACTTACTGATAGGAGTTAAACTTTAGAACAAACTCCTATTAAATGTTCAAAGAATATCAATACTGCACTGCCTTACAAGCACTGTAATAATATTTTGTATGCAAGATAATTAAATGTATGAGGTAAGTTGGCTAGATTTACTTCATTTCCATTGCCACTATTGTTTTAATAAAAGTGTCTCATTAAACTCAGGGTTAATCATTAGATGAAATATGTAAGACTTCATGCTGGCAAACCGTCACCACCGTATATGCCATATTTTTTTATAAATAAATAATTTTATTTAAATTTTACATTTTACTCTTTCTCATGTGCCCATTTCAATCACAGAAAGATATCTATGATAAATCGGCTATATAGTCACATAATAAAATCTGTGCAGTTCCTTACAAGTGGCTCAATTACCCCGTTGGCACATCTTACCCCACTGTCACTTGTTCAAAGAAAAAAGGAATTAAGTGCTTTACAGCATCTGGAGCTGTCACTACAGAGTAGTCTCAAATACTAGATGACAGACTTTGAGAATAATTTGCTTGACCCTTGACCTGAGCTAATAGAAGGCCAGTGTTTCTTGTCTAAATTCACATCTTATCCAATAAACCTATAAAAATGGTGTAAGTTGCTTCAGTGGCAGCCGAGCCCCTAAGCACTGCTGTGCTTCCCTATTTCCAGATGATCCGTCCATTCATTATTTACACACTGCATCAGTTTCTTACATAATTAATTGGAACCATTAATGCATAATTTGGCAGATTAATGAGTTTTAATTAAGCAAGCATTTTATTGTGCTGTTGATTAGGCTTACTGGGGAATGAGGTGGGGGTGTGGCTTGTGTCTAATTTCTCTGTGCCTAATTATATGAAGTAAAAATTGATTATATGGACACTAGAATTTTCTGTCACTATAAGGCTACAGATACAAGTGTGGATGTGTGTCTGTGTGTGTGTGTTATTACAGACTTTAACTTGTTGATGTATAGTTTAATGTACATGCTACATAATAGCAAATGGCATGAACTTTATAATCAATAAAACTGACCAAACCCTCTCATACTGTTAACTTGCATCGAAAACTATACAGTTGTGCAGAGTAAAGTAATCTATGTTGCACTACATTATGAAACACAATAGCAAAGTTGACATTATATGTTTTAGCATTCCAAAGGTCATTGTGTCAGACCAACAAATACACAATACAACTCTATTTGTTTATGTCTGAACAGGAAAGCGCTGACCTTAAACAAAACACTGAGAGCGACTGTAACATAAAGGTCTTTCCTGTTGTGCGATGACTGTTGCTGTGAGACATCTTTAGATCAAGACCGAACTGTCAGATCTTGTAAATGAGATCTGATACGCAGAGTGCAGCGACAGACTGACTAAAACAAAATCACCTAGGTGATTCATGACAGTTAATGTATGAACGACTGGAGCTTTTCAGATCATTCAGTCAGATCATTCAATCATTTATGGTTGTGATATATTTATCTTCTGAATATCTGAAAGACAGTTTTATATAATTTATTCAACTATGCTGTAATAAGTCACACAGATTCTTCAAAACAAACTCTAAGGCAAATACGGTGAAAAACCACTCTATTTATTTTCTAAATGCATCTTATTTATATTAATGTGAATGATTCCTCCATGCATATTTTTCAGAGGTGTAATGTGCTGTACTTAAGTATGTTTTTGGCTACTTTGTTGTACTGAGTATCAAAGATATTGGCAACTTTTACTCTCTACTTGACTACATTTTTGAGAAAGTAAATGTACTTTTTATTCTAATACATTTGTGATGAGTAATTCAATTACACATTACATTTTGCATGGCACCTAACATTTTCTGCAGCAGTTTGTTACTGATATAAAGAAGCGATATTGCCATATAAAGGGATTGAAAATAAACTTGATTTCTCATTTTACAAATCAATTGTTTCTTTTCACTGGCTTGTTTTTCAGGACTAGTGCATCTCTTAGCCTACATTCAGCATGAGTAAAATACTTAAGTACCTTTAAAATTAGATACTTTAAAGGTGCCCTAGAATTAAAAATTGAATTTATCTTGGCATAGTTAAATAACAACAGTTCAGTACATGGAAATGACATAAAGTGAGTCTCAAACTCCATTGTTTGCTCCTTCTTAAATAAATCTCATTTGTTTAAAAGACCTCAGAAGAACAGGCGAAACTCAACATAACACCGACTGTTACACAACAGTCGGGATCATTAATATGTACGCCCCCAATATTTGCATATGCCAGCCCATGTTCAAGGCATTACACAAGGGCAGCCAGTATTAACGTCTGGATCGGTGCACAGCTGAATCATCAGACTAGGTAAGCAAGCAAGGACAATAGCGAAAAATGGCAGATGGAGCAATAATAACTGACATGATCCATGTTAACATGAGATTTTTAGTGATATTTGTAATCTGTCTTTCTAAATGTTTCGTTAGCATGTTGTTAAAGTTACCATCGTTTCTTACTGTATTCACGGAGACAAGAGTCGTCGCTATTTTCATTATTAAACACTTGCAGTCTGTATAATTCATAAACTCTTTATAAATCTCTCCAACAGTGTAGCATTAGCCGTTAGCCATGGAGCATAGCCTCAAATTCATTCAGAATCAAATGTAAACATCCAAATAAATACAATACTCACATAATCTGATGTATGCATGCAGTATGCATGACGAACACTTTGTAAAGATCCATTTTGAGGGTTATATTAGCAGTGTAAACTTTGTTTATGCAATGATAGAGTCGAGACCTCGGGAGGGGGTGGAGAGCGTGAGCATTTAAAGGGGCTGCAGCCTGAATTGGCGCATTTCTAATTATGCCCCAAAATAGGCAGTTAAAAAAAAAAAAAAAAAAAAAATCTATGGGGTATTTTGAGCTGAAACTTCACAGACACATTCAGGGGACACCTTAGACTTATATTACATCTTGTAAAAAAAAACGTAGCTTTAAAGAGCTTTAAAGAGGTTCACTTTTCAAAAATTCAACTCCCAATTACTCACACTCATATTGTTCCAAACCTGTAGGCTTTCTTTCTTCTGTGAAACACAAAAGGAGAATGTGAGGTCCAAAGCAACACTGAGATAAACAAAGGAATTTTTCAGAATATCCTGTTTTGTGTTTCACCGAAAACAGGTTTGGAACATAAATTATGTAAATGAGTATGTGATTCTATATTAAAGCGAAGATGACAATAATACAGCTTAGGGATTTTATACATAATAAAGAGATTCTACAGAGAAAACTCTTTGGGACCAAATGAGAAAGTGAGAGAGAGCTGTGACTACGTCTGAGACATCCGACTTCCTAAACCCTCTGTCTGTGTGTTGGCAAGCCTGGTGCACACAAACGTCAGTGGGCGTGACATTGGGGTGAGTGCGGGTAGCGGGCGAGTGTCTCGCTGGAAAAAACCACACAACTATATTTCTGTCTGACTGCATCACTGTGCAGACTTAGATTATTTATGAACAAGCTTAAATGAGAGACTTGAGGAGTCTCTCTGGGTGGGACACAAAACCAACAGGCCAGACTGTTACATAAGAGTGGATAACCAAATGATCTGTCAGCCCAAGATAAGGGAGGGAGACTGCCTCAGAGTACCTTAACACAACTTCCTATTCATCTTGCAGATGGGCTACACTAAATATATGGCCACCATAAAGCACAGCATAATAACGTGACTGAGGAGCGAGAAAGGAGGGGGAGCACTTACACCAGTAATGGAAGGAGAGCTTTCTCCAGCATTTTAGAGCAGCAGGGGGCTTCTCTGATGTGTTAATGTGTTGACGGAGACAAATGAGGCCGTGTGGTCACGAGGGGACATGGAACAAGAGCCCTGTTGTACACAGCACAGCACAGAATACAGGAACCCCTGCCTAGCCAAACAACAACACAGGAAGCCAGGCCTGCCAAACACAAAGGCTGTTTATTTACCCTCATGTCAACCAATCATGAGTACACAAATCAATAAAGTGTTAGACCACAAGAGACAAGCCAGGTTAAACAGAGACTGTAGGTTAAATAACGACTGCTTTAAATGAAGAATCATTAGAACTACAAAGATGTTTACAGGTTTTTGTTTTGGATGTTTTTCAGGCCACACTATGTGGCATAAATATAAATTAAATCCACACTCATCCAAATAAATACATAGAATAATTTACCCAAAATTGTTGTCTCCATTTTGTCTTTCGCAACTCATTTGACTTTTTTTCTTCTGAGGAAGTGGAACACAAAAGGAGAAATTTAGCATAATGTCTAAACCAGTGGTTCTCAACTTTCATGACTTGAAGGCCCCCGATTCTCCAACACAATTTTTTTTTCTTGTTTTGCATGTTAAATTATTACACTGATCTAAACCGCTCTTCTATATAAAATAAATGATGATCATGACTGTCAAACAGATGTTCAAGGCAAGATTTTCAGTGAAAAACAATTTTTTTTTTTGGTTCCACAGAAGAAAGTCATACAGTTAAACCAAAATTTATTCAGACACCTTGAACATTTCATTCATTAATAAAGTTTATTCACTATAGTTTAAAAAAATATATATAAAATAAAATATGACAAGATCCCAGAATGTCATAAAAAAATCATCTCAATTATGTTAGATAACACTTAAGCAAAACATGGTCAGGTCAAAGTGTCTGATTTCTAATTTTTGTTTCCAAATTTTTATCAATTTTACTGGAAATTTTGGGTATAATATGTCACAGTTTATTTTGCTATCCTGACTTACATCAATGAACTATAGTGTCCTGCACCCACTAGTAAAAATATATATAAAAATGTCTGAATAATTTTTGTTTTGACTGTATATGTTTGAAACTAATAATCCACTGCAAGCTGTGCATTAAAATTGGAGGCAAAAAAAAAAAAACACCTGACACAAAGTGATGTGCATTCAAATCATTTAATGCACAGCTAGCCATGGACTATCCCGCTTATACCATGGTCATATACCAGCATTGACAAGTGAAAGCTAAATTTAAATTTAAAGCAGGCAAAATGCTAGATAACAGTAATTTTTACCTTTAACATTTGACCAGAAGGATTAAAAATTATGGTTATCTACCATTTTGCCTGCTTTAAATCAGACACAGTAAGATTATGTGCAGTAAGATTATATTTATTTGAATACATTAATTATAGCATTTATTTGAATTAATTATCGAGAGGGAGAGAGATAGAGAGAAATGAGAGATGCATGTGTGAATTATCTGCATCTTTGCAGCATCTCTCTACACTAACGATGAAGGTGCAAGTTTATTTACATAAAAAACAGCGGTTACCCCATCGTGACTGGGAAATATAATGAAGCGATTTAGTAGTGAAGCTACCATGGCGTAAAAATGATCAGTTTAACCTTACATATATGCTGTTTCCTTATATCCCTGTGTTGTCTTCTCTGTTACATTTCAAAAGACAAGATCACCACACAGTCAACAAGCCTGACATTTCCTCCAACAATAACATGTTTTTAGCCTCTCGTCGGTCTGATAAACTCCACTACTGTTCCTCTCAGTAGAACCATCGCTCTTCAGCCAGAGAGAGAGGAGAGAGAATCATTTGCTTTGAGATACTGTGATAAGAATCAGGAGTATGTTTCACTTTCAGCTTCTCTGAGCGTGACGCCGAGGGCAGATCGCAGCTCTCCACAGGTGACAGAGAGGAAGTTCACAGAGCTGCCACAAGACGCCTACAGTGGATCACTGTCTTGCCTCTAAAAATGGGATATGAGATAATGACCTGCCAGTCAAAGAGTTGGACAGGTAAAAAAAAAAAAAAAGGTAAGGAAGAAATAGATATGAGTCAGACAAAGAGAGAGGAAGGCAGGGGGAGAGAAAGAGAGAGATTCATTGAAACAGATAATTGGGGCCTGAAAATTGGGACAGCTATGCACTGCGAGACTCATTGAGTGCTGCTGGTACTTGAGAATGAGTTCTTCAGGGAATAAAATGGTATCACGATTTAGACGTAACACAAAATCCAAGGCTATGATTACAGGGACAAGCAACTGTAACCGAACGCAAAAACGGGGTCTGATAAGAAACAATCAGTCATAATACACATTCAAAGTGCCTCTTGGAACATTATTTTTGAACGTTCTCTGAACATTCTGAAACAAATAATAACATTTGATAAAATGTTAAATGAACATCCCATAAACCACTTCAGAAAAAAAACTAAAATAAAAACAAACAAAAAAACACTCCATGCATTAACAATGTATAAATAACATTTTTGTGCTAACATTTCGAGAACATTTTTAAAGACCAGATAACTTTGAACAATCGTTCAATTAATGTTACTGGAAGAACGTTTGTTCATAACTATGAGAGAACCTTGCCAGATTGTTAGCTAATGTCCTCTAGGTTAGCTAGGTGTGCAGTCACGTGTGTCTTGTGCAGGACACTGACTGTTCCTATAGCAACCAGAGCTTCTAATGGAACAAGCGATGACTTCATCAAACTTCTAATGGGACAACGCAATGACTATCATTTGGCTACTGGTTCTTTTATTTAGAAGGTGGGACTTATTCCGCATTGTGTTAAACTTTCTCCTATTCAAGTGTACACACTTCTACACTAAACTTTTACAGTCAGTCTCTGCATCCATACTTGCATGAGGACAGGTAGCTACTTTGGTTCAATAAGTTTTCTGTGTAGCCAGGCAACCAGGACAAACAGAAAGTAAAAGAGAAATAGAAAGCAAGCCACCAACTAAATTTAGTGCCACTCTATGTATTAATTATTATTAATAAATTTATATATAAATGTATAATTATATGAGTGAGTGAGTGAATGAATGAATTATAATAAATTGTACTTTAGCAAAAGATATTATATTATATAAAAACATTGTTTTTACAGTTTTTCTCGATTGAACTGATTCATTTGACACAGTTTCCCAAACCATTTATTCAATTCTCAAAACAAAGACACATTTCTCAAAAACAAATTTCACTTGTTTTCACATACATTCCAATTTTCTTAATAATTTCTGCAAAAATGCCCTTATTTTACAGTGCATTTTCTCATTCCGAAAACACAAACACATAGTATAATTAATTCAAGTGTCACTATGTAAACTCAAATAGCACACATTTATCCATCAGTAAAAATTCAGTAGCAAAAATGATGACACACCAATCAGAATCTTGGGATATCGGGATAATATGAACAGGAGCACAGGTGATTGGGCTTTAGAAATTCCATCCTAGAATTATCAACAGGGGTTTTTACTACTTACACATAATTACAGTACACAGTTACAGTACTTTATATGAGAGAAATTTCAATACTCTGTGCCCAGTAAACTGTATCACATGTACATGTTTTTGTTTTTGTATTTATTTTTTTCATGTGCTGTATTTTTGCAGAATTGAGAGACGACTACCTAAGGAAGGCAGAGAAAGTCTTTTGTCATAAGACAGAGAAACTGCTATAGTACTGTATACTGTAATGAAATTTGTCTAAAGGTGCAGAGGATGGCAAATTTATTTCTTTGTTAATGTATTACTGTAATTGACAGTATACTGTACTGTGTTGCATACACATTTCATATTTAGTTCGTTCAAAAACTTTTCTTCTTCTTGTAAGATCAACTACCCCATCTACTTTGCATTTTACTCTATCTGTGCTCTTTCATTTATGTTGTATACTGTAATAGACAGTGAGCTGCCAAATTATTCTTGAACACCAATAAGAGGTATTTTTGTTACAGTGTAAAGAACTGATCTCACTAGTGTTCACTGGGCAGGAAAGTAGTCTGTGTATTTGCAGGTTTTGTGTGTCATCTGAGGCCAAAGTTCGATTTTGACAGAAGTGAATAGGTTTTAGACTGAAATATTTGATTTTGACGTGGAAGTTTGATGTTTGTACAAATTAGTATTTAGTTACGAGATTGTGTTAATAGTTGTGAGAAAAATGGTGAATTGTTTCATGAATTGTGTTTTAGCAATTGAGAAAATCTCTAAGTGTATTTTTATATTGCCATTGGTTTGGGGTAGTTTTGTAGTCAAGAAGCAGGCATCAAGTTTGAAATGAGCTCATTTTGTGCATAAAATTGTAAAATTTCTCAGTTTAAAAATGTGTTATGTTATGTTCTATTGTGAATAAAATATTGGCTCATGTGATTTGAAAGTCTTTTAGTTTTCATTTTATTCAAATTTAAAAAACGTCCCAACATTTCCGGAATTTGGGTTGTATGCTACTGTACACCCAAAGCGCTTTACAATCATATCAGGGGTCTCTCCTCAACCACCACCAGTGTGCAGCATCCACTTGGATGATGTGATGGCAGCCACAGTACAACGGCGCCAGTGCGCTCACCACACACCAGCTGTAGGTGGAGAGGAGAGAAAGATTGATAGAGCCAATTCAGTGGAGAGGCCATGATTGGTAAGGGCCAATGGAGGGAATTTGGCCAGGACACTAGGGTTACACCCCTTCTTTTTACAAGAATTGCCATGAGATTTTTAATGACCACAGAAAGTCAGGACCTCGGTTTAATGTCTCATCCGAAGGATGGATAAGACACTATATCCGTTACCAATCAAATGAAATCACAAAAAAAACATTCATCTTTGCACTCCCGATGTGACACAGAAGTTGCATTTGAATTGGTACAGTTGCAGCTGAATAAATAATGTTGAGATTAATGCTTTAAAAATAAAATTTTGTTTATTGAACATCAATCAATAACATGTTTGCAATCGTCCTCATATTTGTGAAAACAGCTCTCTTGCATTTGCTTAATTGTATAAAAAACAAGATCTTGTCAGCGCCGATAGCCTAGTGGTTAGTGCGCCGACATATGGCACAGATTCGTTCATGGCAACCGGAGTTTGATTACCGTCTCGAGCTCCTTTGCCGATCCTGCCCCCCCTCTCTGCCCAAAGCTTTCCTGTCTGTTCTCTACGATCCTCTCCAAATAAAAGGCACAAAAAGCCCATAAATATAACTTAAAAAAACAAACAAGATCTCATTGTCACACTAAGGGTGTGTAAGCAGGCAAACAGACAGACAGACGAACACACTGATGAGTAAATTCCAGTTTTCCAGTTTTATCCAAACAGGCAATATCATCCAATAAAGGGCAGAGAGACATACCATACATGAACATGCCTGAACCGAGACTAAACGTGAGGGGGTACAACTTGTAAAGCAACACAAATTAATTAATTAAACACAGCTGAAACCAATGTTACACAAATCATGAGCGGGAAACCTGAACAAATGAAACTAATGAAAACATACTAAAATTCCTTGAATGACTAAACTAACAACACATAACTGTGACACTCATAGGCGCTCATACAAGTACTTTTTGCAATCATATCTTGAATTGTGTTTGTAGTAATTTAGAAGACATTTTTGACACAATCCTCCGTTAATTTCTGACCCGGCACAACAGTAACAAAAGGAATCAAACTAGAAATTAGTTATTGATTTGAAGCAGGAAGTTTTCACATTAATGATGTTAACAAATAAATCAGACAATGCACCAGCAATTTAGTGATATCCACACAGCTTGACCGGTCCTGAGATAAAATCGTGAGTCTTCTTAGTTATAGTCTTAGTACTCTTAGGCCCAGTTTCACAGACAGGGGTTTGATTAAGCCAGGATAAGGCCTTTATTCAATTAGGACATTTAAGGAGCTATAATAAATGTACCCTAGAAAAAAACATTGCTGATGTGAATCTTGAGACAAAACAATGGCACTGAAATACTTTAAAATATGTCAGTACAAGTTGCTTTCAGTTAAAACAGCTCAAACATGCATTTTAGTCTAGGACTAGCTTAAGCCTCGTCTGTGAAACTGGGGGTTACTATTAGTAATATGTTTTTTTTTTTTTTTTAAGTCTGTTTAATATTGACCCTGTGAGCTTTAATTAAGTATACTTTTATTCAAGTGTGCTATACGTCTTTTAAACTAAAAATAACAAAGAATACACTTCTCAGAAATATACTTAAAATTAAACTTAATTACCCTATACTTGACTTATACTGATAGAAAAGTGTAAGTATATCTGGCCTATACTTGTACTCAATCTTTTGATCGAGATATATTTAAAATATAATGATGTAATTAAGTATTCTACGTATACTTGGCTTGTATAATGTGTTTACTCTTTTGCTTGAGTAGCCTATTAAATACTTTTTTTCACATAGTTTATGTTTAAAAATATTGATTTATAAAGAAAACATACTTTCCTAATTCTGAGGATGTAAATTTTTGTGAAATCTACTTAAAATACAGTTAAAGGTATATTTAAAGTATAAAATTAATACCTAAGTAGGAACGTAGTAGTATACTTAGTATAGTATAACTATTTGACTAGTAAACTATCAGTTCACTTGTAGTATACATTTGTAAACTAGTTTTGTACTCTACTGTAAGTTTACTACTGTTACACTGAGGCCCTGTTTACACCTGGTATTAAAGGATTAGTTCACTTTCAAATAAAATTTTCCTGATAATTTATTCACCCCCATGTTATCCAAGATGTTCATGTCTTTCTTTCTTTAGTCAAAACGAAATCAAGGTTTTTGATGAAAACATTCCAGGATTATTCTCCTTAAAGTGGACTTCAATGGCCTCCAGACAGTTGAAGGTCAAAATGACAGTTTCAGTGCAGCTTCAAAGGGCTTTAAATGATACCAGACGAGGAATAAGGGTCTTATCTAGTGAAACAATTGGTCATTTTCAAAAAAAATGTAAATGTATATGCTTTATATAAACAAATGATTGCCTTCCAAGTGGTTCTGCGAAAATCGCACTTCTGTATTCTTCAAAAAGCTTACGCTGTATGTCCTACACCTTCCCTATTCTACTTACGGAACGAACGCAGCGCCAGTTCCGTTTTTTTTCCGTAAGTAGAATAGGGAAGGCGTAGGACATACAGCATAAGCTTTTTGAAGAATACGAAAGTCTGGTTTTGGCGGAAGCACTTGGAAGGTGATCATTTGTTTATATAAAGCATATACATTTACATTTTTTTTTTCGAAAACGATCGCTTCGCTAGATAAGACCCTTATTCCTCATCTGATATTGTTCAAAGCCCTTTGAAGCTGCACTGAAACTGTAATTTTGACCTTCAACCATTTGGAGGATATTGAAGTCCATTATAAGGAGAATAATCCTGGAGTGTTTTCATCAAAAAGCTTAATTTCTTTTCGACTGAAGAAAGAAAGACATGAACATCTTGGATGACATGGGGGTGAGTAAATTATCAGGAACATTTATTACTTAAAGTGAACTAATCCTTTAAAGGTGCCCTAGAATCAGAATTTGAATTTACCTCGGCATAGTTGAATAACAAGAGTTCAGTACATGGAAAAGACATACAGTGAGTTTCAAACTCCATTGTTTCCTTCTTCTTATGTAAATCTCATTTGTTTAAAAGACTTCCGGAAAACA
Organism: Chanodichthys erythropterus; assembly: GCF_024489055.1. NCBI lineage: Eukaryota > Metazoa > Chordata > Actinopteri > Cypriniformes > Xenocyprididae > Chanodichthys > Chanodichthys erythropterus. Next base: position 20,872,079 of record NC_090232.1, read on the forward strand.
CTCGGATCTCAACATAACACCGACTGTTACGTTACAGTCGGGATCATTAATATGTATGACCCCAATATTTGCATAATGCCAGCCCATTCGACGCATTAGACAAGGAAAGGCAGTATTAACGTCTGGATCTGTGCACAGACAAGGTAAGCAAGCAAGAACAACAGCGAAAAATGGCAGATGGAGCAATAATAACTGACATGATCCATGATATCATGATATTTTTAGCGATATTTGTAAATTGTCTTTCTAAATGTTTCATTAGCATGTTGCTAATACTGTTCAATGTGGTTAAAGTTACCATCGTTTCTTACTGTATTCACGGAGACAAGAGTCATTGCTATTTTCATTTTTAAACACGTGCAGTCTGTATAATTCATAAACACAACTTCATTCTTTATAAATCTCTCCAACAGTGTAGCATCAGCCTTTAGCCACAGAGCATAGCCTTAAACTCCTACAGAATCAAACGTAAACATCCAAATAAATACTTTACTCACATAATTCAAAGCATGCATGACGAACATCTTGTAAAGATCCATTTGAGGGTTATATTAGCTCTGTGAACTTAGTTTATGCAATGTATAGTCGAGAGCTCGTGGGGCAGAGGGAACGCATCTCTTAAAGGGGCCGTGCTGAAAAAATCAGTGCATAGTTAATGATGCCCCAAAATAGGCAGTTAAAAAAATTAATAAAAAAAAATCTATGGGATATTTTGAGCTAGGACTTATATTACATCTTGTAAAAAAACAATCTAGGGCACCTTTAAGATGCATTTTGGTCGATCAGTTCGCAAGGGGACGATGCTAAATACAGGTGTAAACGAGTCTAAAACGTATTGAGCTTGCACTTTCATTCACTTCCAGAGGTAGTCTAAAACACACTGGACCGTGTTGCTTTTGTAGTGTAGACACTCATGTGGTCGAATGTGTTCGCGCCGTCACCGCCTACTCACTTAATGAGTAACCATTATGGGAAGCACACTAGCCAGACAGGATTATACTTCGTCAGCTGAAGACCCAAGTTTGGTTTGGAGATGAAAAACATACCAAGCACAATGTTCTCTCGCCATTTCTAATTTCTAATACACACTTCGGCATGGTCTTACGGCTGTCAGAGCAGAAACAAAAGCTGCTGCTCTTCATGTGTTTTTATTGTGTTAAATTGCATAAGCTTTCATCCATTAGATGGAAAGACCTGAAAAAGCCCATATGTTTACCCACCCACAGACCCTCCCCTCGAAGAAATCAGGACAGAAGTGGTTGAAAGTGGACAAAAGAGACGTATTAAAATACCAGGTGTAAACGGGTCTGTTTCTCCCTCATCTACTTGTGATCCGATCGACCAATTTTAATACCAGGTGTAAATAGGGCTTTAAAGTACACATACAATAAAAGTATACTTTTATACACTAAAAAGTGGGCCAATTTAGCCCTAAGTAAATAGTACATTTACAAGTATGCTACTAGTACATTGATATTAGTATACTTGAAATGTACTTAAGTATACTTAATAAAAAGAATTTGAAGTATACTTTTTTGTATGGGTTTCTAAAGCCTAGCATGTGTGGCAAGCAGCAAATGGGAAGTAATTTTAATTCTCTCATTTTTTAAAGTGAGTTTTGAGTGTGACATACTGGAGAGACTCAGAAAAAGACAATCAATCACTTGAGAAGAAAGATCTTCAGCATTACTCTCAGTGTGCAGCTGATAATTACGTGTCAGCACAGAAAAGTTTTTCTTTTATGGTTTTGCCACATGTATTATTAAAGATTGAATCAATATTGCAGATTGTGCTGGCATGTGAGGGAGAACTCACAGAAGCACACTGTATGTTGCATTCCTGCTTTATCTGTATAGTACAGTGATGTGTTCAGTGTGTCTATCAGTGCATCAACTCAAAGGATGTAGCTCAAATTTTTGCATACAACACCTGTAACGTCATGGTCAGACATGTCCCTGAATATCAAGCCCCCTATTTAACAAAGCCATGTACTAAAAAGTCAGTCCTATTCCTTTTGACATTTTGATATTTAACAGCTAAATATCAGCTTGTAATGAAAAAGGTGAAAATTGTTGCCCCAGCAACCTGGAGCTGAACCACACCATGGGCAAGATTTTATCATTTAATGCACTGAGAGCAGAACAAATGTCTGACCTTCTATGAAAAAAATATCATTTGATACACAAATATAACCTCCAAACCATCCAGCCATCCTTTCGTTCATATTGTTCATTCATTAATTGATTCACTGATTCATTTAGCTCGCCATGTCCCTCCTGCACATTTTTTTATGGAATATTGCAGTATTTATTATGAATGATTTATATGTGCATATCATTATTTTTTTTAATTCATGTGCCTTCATAATCTTCAATAATAATAAAACACATTCCCCTTTCTCTTGTAGTGATATCTCTTCTCTTCTCTTCTCTTCTCTTCTCTTCTCTTCTCTTCTTTGATGACGTGTTTAATGGCGAGAGGACGGGACTGTCACTCATGACATCACAGCATAGCAAACCACAATGATACAAGGGGTTAAATAAATAAATAAAATGATACAACATCCAGTCAATTCCCATTGAACAAAACCAAGTCCTCCCCTAAATTTTTTCTTGTTTGAGAAGCTGTTTCACTCTGACATACAGTGGGTATTCAGACCCCCTTACATTTTTCATTCTTTGTTATATTGCAGCCATTTGCTAAAATGATTTAAGTTCATTTTTCCCCCTCATTAATGTACACACAGCACCCCATATTGACAGAAAAACACAGAATCACAGGTTGACATTTCTGCAGATTTATTAAAAAAGAAAAACTGAAATATCACATGGTCCTAAGTATTCAGACCCTTTGCTGTGACACCAGGGCTGGACTGGGACAAAAAAATGGCCCTGGCATTTTTGCTCAGACCGGCCCACCACAATCGGTCGGACACCATGTACACCATCCTTGCAGTCCCTGTAAATATGCATACCTACTGTTCCATTCCCCAAAGCCCCTACAAAGCTGAGTAGTAAGTGCAAGTGGACCAGTGTACTCACTCTCGCTTGACTGACTCCCTGGTGATCAAAAGTGGCAGTGGAGTAGGGCCTACACACCAATAGACAGCAAAGATCAGAAAAAAATTCTTATTTTAAGTGTTTAACTTTGCATTATAATCTTGATGGACAATGTGCTCCATGTTATAAAAGCTAGTTAACCCTTAGAACATGGATGTAGTATACTGATAATTCTATAAAGAAATATTTTTTTCAACGAAACAGACAGAAGAAAAACTATAATTACAAATATACTTTGTTTTAAAGAGCACAAACCCCTCTTTAAGTGTCAAACATTTACCTCTTATTGTTTAGATACTCCCCATTAAAAACAATGAAAAAAACTATAGCCTACTACCAAATTACTCGCAAAAAACGTCCTAATAAAATTATATACATGTCATTCACTTGCCATAAACAACCAAGTGTTCATACCAGAGTAATGGGGTACAAGAGCTACATAACATAACTTTTTATAGCTGAAAAGTGAGATCTAGTAGACCATCATCACGACTAACGGCTATAAATAGACACCTATAGTCTCGTTGTGAAATAAACACATCATCAGTAATATTACATTAAAATAATAACCTGAATTTTTTTTTTTTTTTTTTTTTTGAAAAACCAAATTGCATCATTTCAGGTTTTTCTAGTTAACGAGAAGGGGCGTTACTGCATAAGTGAACTCTGATAGCTACAAGGGCACACTGCTAGCTACAAAAAAAAAAAAAAAACAGTGCAAAATAGCTTTTGCTGTGCTATTTGACTTTAGCTGACTGAGTGACCAGAGCAGTAGGTGACAGTCTGACTTTATAATAACGACGACGATTATGTTGTCTTCTAGCCTAATATTCATTAATTTAGGTAAAGCATCATCATCGTCGTCGTCGCATCGTGAGTCCCTCGCTCCCTGCCTCCCTGTTAATCATGTAACTACCCTGCTTACCGCTTGTATTATACTCTCCTGCTTACTCTGTCCCTCATTGGCTTCACTGTCAAACACCTGCTGCTCCTCTGCCTGACAGGTGTCTCTTCTGTGTTCATGCACGTCGTCAGGTACTGTAAACTGAAGCTACTGTAACCGTACTAAACATGTCAGTAATGTTTGCACGTTGAGGCGTCAACCTCAAATTTTTTTTTTTTTTTTTTTTGCCAGCAACTTCTCCGCACCACCCTTGCACTTGCGCTTTTGTTTCTCCATCCTAATCCACAGATGTTTTGGCTCTGAGACAACTGCATATGACACACGAAACACAGGGGACGGGGGTGGAGTCTGTTAAGAGATGTGATTGGGCCAGCCCAGTGTCAGTATGGAAAATGAACCAATGGGCCGCTGTCTCTGCTTTATGGGCCGGTCGTTGGCCAATTTTATGTCTATAAAAAAAAAAAAAAAAATCATATTATATCGCGGCCCGGCCCCCAAGTGTGTCGGCCCACCACCGGGCATTCGCCCGGTATGCCAGATTACCAGTCCAGGCCTGTGTGACACCCATATATTTAACTATCCATTTGTTCTGATCATCCTTGAGATGGTTCTACACCTTCATTTGAGTTCAGCTGTGTTTGATTATACTGATTATGGACTTGATTAGGAAAGCCACACACATGTCTATATAAGACCTTACAGCTCACAGTGCATTTCAGAGCAAATGAGAATCATGAGGTCAAAGGAACTGCCTGAGGAGCTCAGAGACAGAATTGTGGCAAGGCACAGATCTGGCCAAGGTTACAAAACAAATTCTGCTGCACTTAAGGTTCCTAAGAGCACAGTTGCCTCCATAATCCTTAAATGGAAGACGTTTGGGATGACCAGAACCCTTCCTAGAGCTGACCGTCTGGCCAAACTGAGCTATCGGGGGAGAAGAGCCTTGGTGAGAGAGGTAAAGAAGAACCCAAAGATCACTGTGGCTGAGCTCCAGAGATGCAGTCGGGAGATGGGAGAAAGTTGTAGAAAGTCAACCATCACTGCATCCCTCCAACAGTCGGGGCTTTATGGCAGAGTGGCCCGACAGAAGCCTCTCCTCAGTGAAAACACCTGAAAAAACACCTGAAGGACTCCAAGATGGTGAGAAATAAGATTCTCTGTTCTGATGAGACCAAGATAGAACTTTTTGGCCTTAATTCTAAGCGGTATGTGTGGAGAAAACCAGACACTGCTCATCACCTGTCCAATACAGTCCCAAAAGTGAAGCATGGTGGTGGCAGCATCATGCTGTGTTTTTTTTTTCAGCTGCAGGGACAGGACGACTGGTTGCAATCGAGGAAAAGATGAATGCGGCCAAGTACAGGCATATCCTGGATGAAAACCTTCTCCAGAGTGCTCAGGACCTCAGACTGGGCCGTAGGTTTACCTTCCAACAAGACAATGACCCTAAGCACACAGCTAAAATAACAAAGGAGTGGCTTCACAAAAACTCTGTGACTGTTCTTGAATGGCCCAGCCAGAGCCCTGACTTAAAACCAATTGAGCATCTCTGGAGAGACCTAAAAATGGCTGTCCACCAACGTTTACCATCCAACCTGACAAAACTGGAGAGGATCTGCAAGGAGGAATGGAAGAGGATCCCCAAATCCAGGTGTGAAAAACTTGTTGCATCTTTCCCAAAAAGACTCATGGCTGTATTAGATCAAAAGGGTGCTTCTACTAAATACTGAGCAAAGGGTCTGAATACTTCGGACCATGTGATATTTCAGTTTTTCTTTTTTAATAAATCTGCAAAAATGTCAACAATTCTGTGTTTTTCTGTCAATATGGGGTGCTGTGAGTACATTAACCCTTAGGGGACTAAGCCCTTTTTGGTCCGTTTTCTCTATTTTTACATTTCGGCTTATAAACCATATGTAATGATGATGGACCACCATGTATTTGGTATCAATGAATTCAGAAGACCCTAAGCTACAATAAGCATGCATGCAATATGTTTATAAAGGCAGTATGAGTGAAAAATTGTACAATAAACTAGAGAATTTCAAAAACGAAAATGAGATTTTTCTCATTTATTACTGAAAATCCTACCTCACACAACAATAGTGAAAAGTTTTTGACCCAAAAAATATATTTTTCTAACCCTTTTCTTGACAGAAATGGGTTAATGTTCAATCAAATGTGTAAAGAACAGTTAAATAATTAACTTTATTTACAAACAGTCCTAGGCGTTTTTTTTATTTTTGGGACTAAGCCCTTTTTGGTCTGTTTTCTCTATTTTTATATTTGGGCTTATAAATCATATGTAAAGGAGATGGAACACCCTGTGTTTGGTATCTATGGATTCAGAAGACCCTAAGCTACCATAAGCATGCATGTAATGTGTTTAGAAAGGAAGTATGAGTGAAAGAAAATGTACAGTAAACTAGAGAATTTCAAAAACGAAGATTAGATTTTTGTCATTTATTACTGAAAATCACACATCACAGAATATAGAACAAAAAATATATATATTTTTTTTTCAAACTCTTTGCTTGACAGAAATGTGTTATTGTTTAATCAAATGTGTAAAGAACAATTAAATAATTAACTTTTTTTTACAAACAGCCTAGGCATGCAAGTGAGCAAAGCGAGGCCTCTCCATCGGTGTAAAAGCTGTCTGCTCCAGATTTCTCCTCGTCACTTTCCAGTAATTGTTCCAGAGCTTGTTCTGCCGTAAATCTTTTACTGCTTGCCATTTTAATAAAACAAATCTGTAATAATGCTATATCTCTCTCGAATTTATCTCTTTGTGCTCGCCAATACTCAGATCGCTCTCTGTAACACTCCGATCGCTTTCTGCTTTCTCCACCTGATGCTGATTCTCCGATCGCTTATTGATTACACCCGGCTGCCGGTCTTTTACTATAGGCCAGCGAGCTTTTACAAGGCTACAGCAGAGCTACAGAGTCCTCTGAATGGCTAGAATACATCATGGTAACCTTCCTCTGATTGGGTTAGAAAAATATTCCTCCCAGCGGCAATTTTTACATTGGTTGTTGCGTGTTGAATCTGCCTAACATACTCGTTTTCATTGGCCTGTTTACGCAGTGGTATTGCGCAATAACGGAAGCGCGTTTAATATACAATATTAATACCGCTGTTTTCAGTGGAATCTGAGGAAGACGGCAAAAAAGACCGCATCTCTCTAGCATTAAAAGTTTTTGAGATAACTACACATTTGTAAAAGTATGCCATTTTGGGCGGTACCGCCCAATCCGTCCCTCAAGGGTTAATGAGGAAAAAAATGAACTTAAATGATTTTAGTAAATGGCTGTGTAACACAGTTCAGTTCTTGGTTGGGGAAGGAAGAGGACAGGGTCGGCGAACAACTGCTGACAGAGACTTTATTAATTTTCAAAGGCTTCAACAGAAAGACTGTGCAGCGCACAACAACAAAAATAAACAATCCACAAAGGGCTTCACTCCAGGTTCGGTATGCACCATCCACAAGGGCTTCTCTCCAAGTTTGGCATAAACAATCCGCAAGGGCTTCACTCCAGAACCTCGACACGACTCAGTCAGCAGTTCCCCTCTCTCTCACACACTCCTGCTTCTCACGGCATTTTATCCTGTCTCCGCACCAGTCACTGGAATGAGAAACAGGTGTTCGTGATTTGTATTCAACCCACTCACTTACCAAGCGTCTCCCGCTATTCTCTCCGGTTGCAGACCTCGCTGAACCATGCCCCCCTCGCCACATACCCCCACCGCCCGACTCAGGCCGGGGAGCCGTCCGGCCTGCAGCCCCCCCCCACAGCTATCCGAACACCCGGCCTGTGGACCACCTTGAACTTAAAAGGCTGTAAAGCCAGATACCAACGAGTGATCCGCGCGTTGGTATCCTTCATGCGGTGGAGCCACTGCAGGGGAGCGTGGTCCGAACAGAGAGTGAATTCCCGTCCCAGGAGCGGAGGGTGAGGACGGCCCACCTGATAGCCAAACACTCTTTTTCTACGGTACTGTAGTAAGCTTCTCTCTTAGAGAGCTTACGGCTAATGTACAGTACCGGCCGCTCCTCACCCTCTATCTCCTGGGACAGGACAGCACCCAGCCCTCTGTCCGACGCGTCAGTCTGCAACAGAAAAGGGAGAGAAAAGTCACGAGAGTGAAGCAATGGCCCGCCACATAGAGCAGCCTTTACCTGGGTGAAGGCTTGCTGGCACGGCTCCGTCCACTGGACCGTATCTGGAGCATCCTTTTTAGTTAGATCAGTCAACGAGCTGGTGAGGGCCGAATAATTAGGTACAAACCTTCTATAATATCCTGCCAGCCCGAGAAACTGTCTAACCTCCTTTTTGGTCTTGGGGCGCGGACAGGTCGCAATCGCTGCTGTCTTGTCAATTTGGGGACGCACCTGCCCATGCCCCAAGTGAAAGCCCAGATACCTTACTTCCACGCGCCCAATTGCACACTTCTTCGGGTTGGCCGTGAGCCCAGCCCCTCTCAGCGATCTCAGGACGGCTCTCACATGCTGCATATGCCGCTGCCAATCATTACTATAGATAATAATATCATCCAGATAGGCAGCCACATATGCAGCATGGGGCCGGAGAATTTTATCCATGAGTCGCTGAAAGGTGGCCGGTGCCCCGAACAGCCCGAACGGAAGTGTAACAAATTGGTGTAATCCAAACGGCGTCGTGAAAGCTGTCTTTTCTTTGGATAAAGGCGACCAGGGGATCTGCCAGTACCCTTTCGTTAAGTCCAGTGTCGAATAAAATCGAGCCGCACCTAGCCAGTCAAGTAATTCGTCCACCCGCGGCATTGGATACACGTCGAATTTCGACACTGCATTCACCCTGCGATAGTCCACGCAGAAACGAACCGAGCCGTCGGTCTTGGGAACCAAAACTATCGGGCTCGCCCAGTTACTGCTGGACTCTTCTATTACTCCCATTTTCAGCATTGCCTCTAATTCGTCCTGAACTACCTTTTTTTTGTGTTCAGGTAACCTATACGGCCGGCTGCTAATAACCACGCCCGGCTCCGTCTCGACATGGTGCTGAATGAGGTTGGGACGTCCCGGCAGGGGAGAGAACACGTCTGCAAATTCTGTTTGCAATTTGGATAAATCAGTGAGCTGGGAGGGCGAGAGGTGATCTCCCCCCGGGATCAGAGCGAGGGATTGAGTTTTTATATTCGCCTCTGGCCCGAGATCATCCTCCCCGCTAATCACCGTCGCCAGCATCACTGATTCTGCCTCATTCCATTTTTTCAGGAGGTTGAGGTGATAGATTTGACGTGCCCCCCTCCCGTCGGACCGTACCATCTCATAATCGAGCTCGCCCACTTGCCGTGTGACCTCAAAGGGTCCTTGCCACTTTGCAAGTAATTTCGAACTGGAAGTAGGGAGCAATACAAGCACTTTTTCTCCCGGTGCGAATTTACGTAAATTAGACCGTCTGTTATACAGCTGGCTCTGTCTGTGCTGGGCCTGTAACAAATTCTCCATTGACAGCCGCCCCAAAGTGTGGAGTTTTGTTCTCAAGCCCAGCACATACTGAATTTCATTTTTGGCCTGAGATGGTCCATCCTCCCAAGCCTCCCTGAGGACATCCAGCACCCCACGGGGCTGTTTACACGCCTCAGTGGACCTCTCAAAGAGCTCGAGGAAAACTTCTGGATCGTCCAGTGGGCCCATCTTATTTAAGGGCAGGTGGACAGGCACAGCGGGCTGCTCGGTGGGCTCCCGGGGAACCTCCCGGTCAATCCAGCTCCGGAACGCCTCGTGGTCCTCCTGCTGGGTCTGAAGGGTGGCTTGAAAGCACCGCTCCTGGTCACTTCGTAGCTCTAGCAGGGCCTGTTGTTGTTTGCGGTGCAGGACAGCGAGGGACGCGATGATCTCCGCAAATGGGGTGGAGGACGATGCTTGCATGGCGACGTGGCTTCCTTCCCGGGTTTCGGCACCAGTGTAACACAGTTCAGTTCGTAGTTGGGGAAGGAAGATGACAGGGTCGGCGAACAACTGCTGACTTAGACTTTATTAATTTTCAAAGGCTTCAACAGAAAGACTGTGCAGCGCACAACAACAAAAATAAACAATCCAAAAAGGGCTTCACTCCAGGTTTGGTATGCACCATCCACAAGGGCTTCTCTCCAAGTTTGGCATAAACAATCTGCAAGGGCTTCACTCCAGAACCTCGACACGACTCAATCAGCAGTTCCCCTCTCTCTCACACACTCCTGCTTCTCACGGCGTTTTATCCTGTCTCCGCGCCAATCACTGGAATGAGAAACAGGTGTTCGTGATTTGTATTCAACCCACTCACTTACCAAGCGTCTCCCGCTATTCTCTCCGGTTGCAGACCTCCCTGAACCACGCCCCCCTCGCCACAGGCTGCAATATAACAAAGAGTGAAAAATTTAAGGGGAACTGAATACTTTCCGTACCCACTGTATGTCACAATTGATAGTTTTCATGTGACGTCACACCCTAAGGGGAATGCCCCCCTGGCTTTACTCGATTGTCAGCCAGTCATTTTTAACAGGTTTGTAGTAAGATCAATGTAGTAAGACTTCGATATACACCTTATTGATTGTACATACTTTGTACGGGCGAGCAGATTAACACAGAATTTTAATTTAAAAAATTTTTTTTTTTTTTTCATCAAAAACCGATTCTTTAAACTATGAACAGGGAAACATACATCTGACTGCATTACGTAAGTATCGCTGCGCCACTAAAATGTTTATGTTGCTGCATTTCTCTTAGAAACCACTCTTAGCAACATTTGTTCTCAATTGATTTTGTTCATTGAAGCTTACCGCATTATGTAGAAGTGTGATTGTGTATTACCTGCATTCCGATTTAGCATTTTCCTTCAGGTCAGTCCTATGTTCATAATAAAAATTAGTTTGAATGTCAGCTGCAATCTTGTCCTTTGAACATTGAATGGGTTTTCCTGTGCCCTGCTGACACTGACAGCGCTAGTCAAAGCTTTTGTCATTTGCGTCGTTCCGTGTCCACAAGAAGTTTCAAAATAAAAGTCTTTGTGACTGAGTCACTCGCTCATAAAGACAATCTTTGCCGCCATCTAATGGCGTAATATATGTAACTTCTGTTGCTGTTCGTAGTCAGGGACTATTTTTTTCCATTGGAAGGAAGGCTTTTAATGATTTTATTTCATGAAAGTTGCATTGATACATATTTTTTACCGTTTTATAAAAGCAATAACTTACTGTTATAAATTCACTGTAAACCACGGCTTCTTGCGGACTATTGCTTTATCAGGCTATGTCCTTACACACAATACTTTCAAAATTAAAGTGAGTGGCACTAAAAGCATGTTCAATTTTATCAGAAACAGATGAAGATGTAGGCTACGCATTGCGGTAGTTCTGAAATATAAGGTCCGGTATGGTTAGGTATGACCTAAACTAAGCCGTACCCTAAACCTAACTGATAGTGTTAACAAAATCAAACATTAGATAAAAGTGCATTTGTTAAAGCAACCTTGAGGGTTTCTTTTGGGTGCTCTAGGTTTCCACTACAAGACATAGATGTGCAGGACATGGAAATTGGAAAGAGTACAATGCCTGTAGGAGTGAATGTGTATGTTATAGCCCTGATGTAGGCTACTGGAACAGCATTTGTATGACATGGCACGTGGGATGTTGACATAAACGTGGTTTGGAAAATGTAGGAAAAAATGCTAATATCAATACTGTCTCTAAACAGGTGTCTTTGGAATTGGTTTTAATAAAACTGTTTGTTATCACACACAACAGAAATCTGTCATTCAGTCAGACCTCCACTATAATTGCTCAGCATGAAGCAAAACAGTCTTTTCTGTGAGTCTGTAGGTTGTGCAGCAGGTAGAATAGATCAATGCTGTCAGAGCGGTTGTCCAGAGGGACTGCTGACACTGTCAGAATTACTGCCTGCAGACGGCAGACATTTCAGCACACACAAACTCACTCCTTCCAGGAAAGATGTACCTCAAACACACACACACACACACACACACACAAATAGACTACAGAACAGGTACGATCTGGTCCAGTCCGGGCATGTTCTCAGGTCATTATTTCTGAACAAGCTGTGTCTTGAGATCCAGACAAAACCTCACCCCTTACACTTATGTGTTTGTTTATGCTTGTTAGGTTCAAACAGCAGAACATCTTCAGATAATTGGATGTGGGTTAATTAGTAAAGATTGAAATGATGATTGATTGATGTTATGGATTCCAGGGGAAAGCCACAGCACAGACTTATGCAATGGCCCTCATTGTTTTGCATATCTAACACAAAAAATGAAGCATCACTATCTTTTAGCATTTCCATAAAGGACAATCAAATGATTTATATTTGATTTATATAACGGTTTTATGATTCATATCTTGTATTTCTAATCAAAAGTATGTCGTATTATTATTTGATTTCCCAGTAGAACAAGCGCATGCAGAAAGTAAATCAACATTTTAAAGTGAGGCTTTCAGAGGTTACAAAAATATATTGCAAATAACAAACCCAAGTGACTGCTGAACTGATATTCTTCCATAGTATCTGTACAGAAGACTTTTATATAACAAAAGTTGTCTGAAGTTCTCATCTAAAGATGTAGCTAGTTTAGTGTCAGTCTCTGGCAGCAGTAAACCCTTGGCCACCTAAAGCAGTATTAACATAATTTTATTTTTCCAAACATTTCAGACACACAGACTGAATCACAGCTAACTATTCTTTCAAGAAATATAGAGTCAAAAATAAAAGTCAATTTGCATTTGATTGTTCTAATGTTATTTAATCAGACTGTTCAATTCAAAGACGAGCTTCACAGTTTGGAGGCCAGCTATGAATCCTTAAATCATGCGAGTAATTTCTTCACATTAAGAAGGTGCTTTTAAATGTGTGCAGAATATTAAACTGAATAGGGTTTGGATGTTGGTGTTGTTAGGTTTATTAAAGGGAATGTGTTTAAAATCAACAGTCCTGATTCTCAGAGAGCACAAAATTTGTAGTAATGATTGCAGTAATAAGGAGATTGAGGAGCTTTGAGACTTGAATAGTCAAGAACCTTTAAAATTTCTGTTTCAGATCTTATAACCTACAACATTTTCAGCTCAAATCTGTTGTGGAGGAAAAAAATAATTTCATATGTTACCCTCCAACCAACCTAATTCTGGAATTGTATAACCAAAATTCAGATTCAGCAGTAATGAAATCTGGAGAAAACTGCATTTTCACCTTTAAATATTTCCTGTTGCTAGGGTATTTGCCTTTCCATGACAATATTTTAGTCTGAGAAAACAGTCATCTTTTGACAGTCAAAGGCAGGTCATTTCTTGCCTGTCCCTGATGTTTCTTCTGAGAATGCTTTGATCAGCTCCTATAAAAACACATTACTATGCAAGTCATTCCACATGGCCAGAGGCAACGATGTTATCGCAAATCATCCATAGCTCCTTCACAGACTTCAACTTGACCAACAATAGCAGCAGGGCTTTTACGGTTGCATGAAAAACAGGGAAGAGGAGAATGTCAAAGGTGTTGAAAAGCATCTCATGTATTTTTTATTATATATATTTAATGGGGGTTAATGTATTCCTTCCTGAAGTCCTGGGACCTTTTGACTTTTTCTTGCTTCAATTGCAATTTGATAAAAATTTATGATATAGAGAATATAAAAACACTGAAATTTGCCTCTTAAAATTTAATAGCACTCACATTTTTGAGATAATGATGTTGAACATGCTGTTACCTTAAAGTCTGAAATGAATATTGACCCTCTCTATTGTCTCTATTTTTTCTAACTCATAATTTTTAATTAAACTAGATATTCTCGTGAAATGACAGACTTCTCTCCGGTGGCATATGCTGGACTTCTCCAATTATTTAATCTGCTTTAAACCCATACCTTTCTTACAATCGACTGCATGCTCACATTCAGATATGCCTCCAACCAATCACCAACCAATAGATAGAACCAAGATCTCTCCCTAATTTTTTGTCTTTTTTAGTAATTTGTTTCACTCAGATATGAGTAATACAAAGATATGAGTAATACATAATACAAAGGAAAAGATCTAAAGCTATTTCCTTTTCGTTGCAACTTAAAGCAAGACTTTACTTTACTCAGTCAAAATGTGAACCAATATGCCTTAATGTGACCCCTGGTCATCATTTGACAAAACTTTACTTTCACACTTTACTTTGTGCCTTTTCATAAAACTGTTCAAGTTTTGTAAGTTGGGTAATATCTTGTTTTTAATAGGAAATTGTAGAGTCAATTGAATATGCAAACATTGGAGTATTTCTCGTTAACACTGAATTACAAGTTAATTAAATTAGTTTTGATGACCCCATTAATCAAGTGAAGCCAGAAATTATGAGGATGGTATCAGAATGTAGAGCAGAACAGCTCAAATATTTGACTAAACATGATGAAATAACTGAGAAGAAAACCTTTACAAATAAATGGCATGATATAGTAACATTTTTAAACTTTGTTAACATATATATATATATATATATATATATATATATATATATATATATATATATATATATATATATATATATATAAAAACAAAGTTTAAAAATGTTACTATATCATGCCATTTATTTGTGTATATATATATATATGAGATACCAATCTTAATAACACAATTTTCAGATAGGAAACCGTTGAACACTATATATTGCACGACAGGATGAATATACAGTAGTGGCCAAAAGTGATATTTGCTTTTAATGACACTTCAGGTTGTATTAAAGGTGCCCTAGAATTTCTTTTTAAAAGATGTAATATAAGTCTAAGGTGTCCCTTGAATGTGTCTGTGAAGTTTTAGCTCAAAATACTCTTCTGAAGGTTGCCTCGAACAGCATAAACACCGTTCACACAGCTAATATAACCCTCAAAATGGATCTTTGAGATGTTCGTCATGCATGCTGCATACATGCGTCGGATCATGTGAGTATTGTATTTATTTGGATGTTTACATTTGATTCTGAATGAGTTTGATGGTGCTCCGTGGCTAAAGCTAACATTACACACTATTGGAGAGGTTCATAAAGAATGAAGTTGTGTTTATGAATTATAAAGAGTGCAAGTGTTTAAAAATGAAAATAGCGACGGCTCTTCTCTCCGTGAATACAGTAAGAAACGATGGTAACTTTAACCACATTTAACAGTACATTAGCAACATGCTAATGAAACATTTAGAAAGACAATTCACAAATATCATTATTATTATTATTATTATTATTGCTCCATCTGCCATTTTTCGCTATTGTTTTTGCTTGCTTACCTAGTCTGATGATTCAGCTGTGCACAGATCTAGACGTTAATACTGGCTGCCCTTGTCTATTGGCTTGAACATGAGCTGGCATATGCAAATATTGGGGGCGTACATATTAATGATCCCGACTGTTATGTAACAGTTGGTGTTATGTTGAGATTCGCCTGTTTTCCGTAGGTCTTTTAAACAAAAATGAGATTTATATAAGAAGGAGGAAACAAAGGAGTTTGAAACTCATTGTATGTCTTTTCCATGTACTGAACTATTGTTATTCAACTGTGCCGAGGTAAATTCAATATTTAATTCTAGGGCACCTTTAAACAATCAAAATATGAGAAGAATGTTATATTGGGAAGAAGTATACACTTGGTTGAAGTTAAAATTACTAAATTATTTGTCAAGAAAGGCAAATTCCAGTATATAATTAAATATGGATTTTATTGCATTATGCAAAAGAGGCATAGAAAAACAATAATAAAGCATTCATTGACTACAATGTAATTAGTCATTAATATTTTGTTGGTTCTCTTTTGTTGTTGATTACAGCAGCCATTCTCCTGGGCATTGACTCACTAAACTTGTGTTGCATGTGTCACGCTTAACTTCTTTCCAATCCTCCTTAAGTTCTTCCTGAAGTTGAGCTTCATTGGAAGACCTGCATGACTTATCACAATTCCGGTTTATAATTTCCCAAAGGTTTTCAATGGCTTAAAGGTTGGGGGACTGAGGAGGCCATTTGAAGACTTCAAAATGCTGAGTGTGAACACTTTTATATGCACAACTTTATTGCATGCATGGTGTGTTTGGGATCATTATCATGCTGGAAAATACACAAAACCAAATATCCAAACAGATCCTCCATACTTGGCTACATAGTGTTGTGCAGGATTCCAAAGTATTGGTCCATTTTCAAAGAGCCAGCAACATTGTACATTCTTCCAAAACCTGCTGCAGCGCGTCCCCAATATCATTATGTTTCTCCTGCTGTGCTTAATGGCACCAAGCATGCATTAACACTCTATTAAACTATTAACTATTAAAACACTCCAGTCGTCTCCTACGAACATACCTGATGTCAAATTTTGACTTGTCGAAAGTCACAGTAGATATAACTAATAAATGGTTTCTTACTGGTACACAGCCTCTCAATCCAGCCTCTTGTAACCACTGACTTACAGTTCAAGATAAAATTGGAGGATAGAGATCTCATCATTCAGGTGATTTTCATCATCTTGTCAAAATGCTTACTAGTCTTCCTTGACCAGCCACAGCATTTTACATTCTGCATGGTAGTGGTCTTATTGTGCTTTGAAATAATTCTGGGGACACTGTGACCATTCATATCCTACACATGAGCAATATCCAAAACCGACTGACCAGATTTAGCCATTTTAACAATATCCCCCTTGGTTGCAAAGGAAAGTTCCTTCCAACTGGCCATTTTCACTAACACCCACAAAATAACTATCTATATATCCACTTATTGTGGTATTGAATTATAGGGTTAGGTGCAAGATAAGTATGACCACTTGGTCAAAAATGATGTCAGTACAATTCGGTATGTTTCATTGCGTCATGACAAATTATACAATTGAGACATGGAACGTGAACATTAGTTTTACATTCAGGCACAATTTCACAACATACATACAAAATATTTAATTGAGCTTAAATAAAGTGCAGAGAAGCCAATTGTCCTAGGATGGACATCACTTTTGGCCACTACTGTACTGACTCATTTGTAAATCACACTCATTTCATGATTGACACTTTCTTGAATATTTGACCTTTCAGAGGTACCTCTTGTGCTGAAAACGTTTTTTATAATTAATTTTTCTTGACACCTAAAGCCATTATTTAAAACCCAAAAGCATCCACTACAATAAATTGTGCACAGCGCTGACTAAGCACTCATTACAACATAAAACCGCAGTATTGCATGTAAAAACACTTGATGTGACACGTAACAGCACATTGTCAGATCCCACATTATTATGTGGCACAATAATCAATTTTGATTTAAGTGTTTACATTCACACTGACTGCACTGTGTGATGAAAATGGTCTTTTACACTGACTAGCACTTCTGACTGTTTTGATGAATGAGGTGATTAAACACATAGCTGTGTTTTTTGATGACTGCACACTTCAAAAACAATTAAACAAAAGAAAATGAAATCTCATTACTGATGCCAGATCATTTATTTACTGGCCCATGGTCACATAGCATTGTCTTAAAGAGGCTTTAAAAGTTATTTGAGCATCTTGTAGTGAACAGCACATTCTAGGGCCCAGTTTACGGAAGGACCCTCTCTGTCTGTAACAGCGGACAAAGGTTTGCTACACTCTAAAAAATGCTGGGTTAAAAACAACCCAAGTTGGGTTGAAAATGGACAAACCCAGCAATTGGGTTGTTTTAACCCAGCAGTAGGGTTAAATGTTTGCCCAACCTGCTGGGTAGTTTTATTTAACTCCACTATTGTTTAAAAATTACTGTATTGCTTAATTAAAATTAACCCAAAGTATGTTGGACATGAACATTTACTAATGTTCAATGAATAATTATTAAACAATAAACATTTATTAAATTGCTTTAAACTATTAAATTTATATTAATACAATATTAAAGCTTATTAATAAACATTCACCTTTTGTCTATTATTGTTGCCTCTAATTGCATCTGGTTTTTAATTTCCCAACTATTTTGGGTTCATTTTAAGCTAGCCATATAGCAATTTTTAAACAATAGTTGGTTTAAATAAAACTACCCAGCAGGTTGGGCAAACATTTAATCCAACCGCTCGGTTAACCCTCTGGAGTCTGAGGCTGATTTGGGGCCTGGAGAACTTTTGACATGCCCTGACATTTGTGCTTTTTTCAGTTGTTCATAAACATATTAATGGAAAAAGTGTCATTACACTGTATTCAGCACAAACTAGGCTACAATAATATGTGAGGAACATGTATGTACATGTTTGTGTTTTTGAAGGAATAACATTTATGCGTGGTTGTTGAAAAAACAAAAAACTTAAGTCACTGAAATAAGGCCAAAAAAAGTATAATAAATCTGTGTTCATAAGACTTTAGGGTATTGGAGGTTGTAGACTAGAGTTTTTGCTTCAAAATTATGTAAAAATTATGCTGCCTACTCCTTCATATTTAACAATATATTGATTTAGTTTTTGTAAGACACTTTTTGCCAAGAAACACAGTATGCAAGGAGGCGTGAATCACCACTGAAAATGGGCCATTCTCACCTGAGAAGACAAAAGAATTGGATAGTAATGAGCTGAAATGACTTGCATATTAATGAGGCATTTCAGTCAGGTAGGCTGTGAAAAAAACCTTCTGTGATGTCTCAAGCTCATTATGATATATGAAACATACAGAAAAATATTATTACAATATAAAGTAATGGTTTTATATTATACTTTAAAATATAATGTATTTCTGTGATGCAAAGAGTCTGAATATAGGCTTTTAGTTTAAAAGCATGCACATTTGGAGAAATATTGGATTCTCATATGCTTATGTCAATTTTCTATACAGAGGAGTTATTTTTATTTAATATTCACTGTCATTACTATGAGCGCTGGTGTTTTCAATTCATCCTTGAAGTCGGAGGGCGCTCTGTGCATTTTAGTCCACAAATTCATCTAAAAGAAGAAGAGGCTATTCCATGAATGGAGTTTCCAATACATACAGCAGCAGGAGGGCGCTAAAGAAACAAAAACTCATCTAAACTTCATCTGTAGAAGACAAGTAAACAGGAAGTAACTGCATGTCTTCTAGAGATCGCTAACCATGACTTTTACATCCAGATAAACACTTTTCAAGACAATAAATACACGATTGAGATAATAAATGCATGTATTGACTGAATTAGCGTCTGAATAGCGCTGGCTCCGTGGGCGTGGCCGCATTAGCAGATAATGAGCTGAATCACGGATTTCTGACATGGCTCTCTTTTCATACAGATTACATAAACAAGGTTTGTTTTCGATTTGACTTACATGATTTAAAACCTGACATCTTAACGTTTTTTTAGACATAAGTGTAATTTTTTGTCATTAGTATTCACTAAGTTACAGTTCATTTTCTGAGAACTATCAGATTGGAGTTCGTTCAGAGGGAGAGGAGAAATCACGCATCATGTTAGTTTTCTTTATTTTACAAAAAGCACAAAATTCTGTTTTTACTCTGAGTGTACACAAATGAAAGAAGATATTCCACAGATTAAAATGGTGTATAACTCTTAATTGTATGTGCAACATTGACGGAGTATTTTGAGTCTCTTTCACACTGATAAGAAAAAAACCACGGTGGTATCGCCGGCGATACCGTCAGACCTCAGAGTGTTAAAACAACCCAATCGCTGGGTTTGTCCATTTTCAACCCAACTTGGGTTGTTTTTAACCCAGCATTTTTTAGAGTGTACTTTTGATTGGATCTTGGTGGCCTAACACAAACAAACTGTTCAATGCCATCAAATAAAGATGTAAGGACAACATCCAGACCTCTTTTAGAGGGCAAGAGGAAGACCTCTTGTGCCAAGCCTGGAAAGGACAGGACTTCTCATTGGTCCACAGGCAGTTTCTGCCCTTCACCCATCTAGAGACTGCTTCCGAAGGTTGGCCACAGCCACACAAATCCATTCAAAACTATGTTTGAAAACCTGAGAATTGATGCAAACTACACATCCATTTCATATTTATTCACAGAAATAAGTATTCTCAGTGACAGCTATTTGTAGTGCAACATCTGATACAAATTCAGCTGTTAATGTACAGATTGAATGACAGTTCAATCTTTTTCCATCATGTTTAGTATCTATTTGTTTAAAATATTGCCAAAGGTATTCAGGTGGTGGTTTGGAAAGTGAGAAATGCATTGGTAAACTTTAAAGACACTGTTCCACAGGGGAGAGAAGGGTGGGCCACACTGTGTGTCCCCTCTGACAACACTCGAATGGAGAAGCGCCAAAATGCAATCTCCTCCTTATCGGAAAGGGATAAAGGTACCCTTTCAACAGACATTCCTTGTTCTGAGTCTGCCCGTCAAAGGGGAAAGACACAACAGATACACCGTTCTGAGTCTGTCCTGCACAGGGACAGATATTAACAGATACAACACTGTTCTGAGCCTCTGGTCCATCCAGAGAGCCAACAACAGATCCCATGATCTGAGCCTCCAGCTTGTGAGGAAAGAGACATCAACAAACACTACGTCCAGAGTTTCCGTCCAGCGAGACAGTAACGACATCTGCAACAAGGTTAAGCTCAGGAAAGCAAACCTTCACTCCAAGGTACGTTCGTCTGTGTGTTCCAGATTGTTAAGGACCTTCTGCACCTACGCCAGGGACTCATCTGCGTGTTCCAGGTTTTAGGACCCTGTGGTGCTCCAGGAGATCAGCATCCCACAGAGCTTCGTGTTCAAGACTGTTGAAACAGATTCTGGCTCCTCTCCCCACGGCATTGTCACCCAGCACAACCAGTGGAGGACGTCACTGTCATCGGACTCAACCAAGTGGAATGTAAATATCATTTAACCAAACCTCTTTCCAGAGACCTTGGCATTGTTGTATATTATCAGCATATAATTTCCTAATTCCCATTAGATGTAATATAGCTGATGTTAGTTAATAACAAATAATCTTTTGTTTATTTGTTTGGTGGATAGAAAGGTTCTCCACCTTATTATTTTCAGAGAAACAGTTTATCTTTCCATGAGATAACGTAACTCTTCCATAGCCACACTCAACTTAATCACTTGTACTCTAGGTATCTTATGCACTTTATTTCTTTATCATTCATGGTATTCATTTAGTAGTTGTGTTAGTTATTCTTGTTTATCTTTTTGTTAATAAAATGTATTTTATTACACTTGTGTCTTCCTTGTGCTGATAATACAGAAGAGGTTCTACAAGCTAGCAATATCACCAATCTTTCAGATAAATCAGCTGACCACTTTACATTAATTCTAAATGAATGAAAGCCCCTGTTGGGAGTGTTCTCATACTGCCAAGGTAAAAGACCTTGACTGGTGCCCTGAACAAGGGGGGAAAAGGGGAAGTGGTCATCTGATGTACTCATAACCACACCTTAAGAGACGTGTGATCCAAAAATCACAACGTCAGCGGTGACGTGAGTACCAATCCCTATTTTACTTCACGTCCTGGACAAAATAAAAATCACTACAATCTCTGCTATAAAGTGTTCTTCCTAAAGCTGGATAAACCCTACAACCATGTCTACTGGTTGAATTTAATCTCTAACAGGACTCCTGTGTTATCAGCATCAAACAGAGGAGAGGGACCAAACACTAATTCACAAGGGATGAGTTTCAGGTGAATGTCATCTTTCCCTGAGGTGTTTGGTAAGGATTCTTGCATCAGATGCAGTAATGCAACTGTAATATCGTAAATTAGTTTTACAGTGACAGTTTTAAAGGGTTAGTTCAACCACAAATTAAATTTCTGTCATTAAGTACTCACCCTCCTTCCAAACCCGTAAGACCTTCGCTCATCTTCGAAACACAAATGAAGATATTTTTTGATGAAATCCAAGAGTTTTTTTTTTATCCTCAATAGAAAGCAATGTAATTACCATCATTCAAGGTCCAGGAAAGTATTAAAAACATTGTTAAAATAGTCAATATGACTACAGTGGTTCAACCTTAATGTTATGAAGCGACGAGAATACCTTTTGTGTGCAAATAAATAAATAAAAATAACTTTATTCAACAAATTCTTTTCTATAATTGAGGTATTAAAATGACTAAATTATTTGTCAAGAAAGGCAAAATCCAGTATATAATTAAATATGGGTTTATTGCATTATGCAAATGAGGCATAGAAAAACAAAAAGCTCACAGTAAATAAAGCATTCATTGACTACAATGTAATTAGTCATTAATATTTTGTTGGTTCTCTTTTGTTGTTGATTACAGCAGCCATTCTCCTGGGCATTGACTCACTAAACTTGTGTCGCATGTGTCACGCTTAACTTCTTTCCAATCCTCCTTAAGTTCTTCCTGAAGTTGAGCGTCATTGGAAGACCTGCATGACTTCACAATAACTATGATTTCACAATCAGTATCACAATTCAGGTTTAGAATTTCTCCAAAGGTTTTCAATGGCTAAAAGTTCAGGGGACTGAGGAGGCCACTTGAAGACTTCAAAATGCTGAGCATGAACACTTTAATTGCGCATAACTTTATTGCATGCTTGTGTTTGGGATCATCATTGGGGTTATTATGTTGGAAAATACACATTTGATCTCCAAACAGATCCTCCTACTTGGCTACATAGTGTTCTCTAGGATTCCCAAGTATTGGTCCATTTATTGGTCCAATTCTTCTCTACCCTGTCAGACTCATACGCAGTTGACGCAGTGAACGCAGTTCAACACTTCCGTGTTTACATCTGAACACCGGCTCAGTATTGGCCAAGGCTGTTCATGTGAACTAGTTATAATTAATTATAAATATTTGGATCAGTTAAAATTTATATTACAAATTTATATTACATTCAATTAACCTGTTTGGCCAATGAACACTCAGTGTTAATTGTTTATTAATTTAAAAAAAAAGTTTATTTCCAGGTTATGGGAAATAACATTCTCATTGTACAGTACTACTCAGAGCATGATTAGAGACTCCAGTATATGAGCATGAAACACGGACAACTTTACATGTGACATGAACAAGACTTTATTAACTAGACTAAACACTTAACTACTCAGTTCACACACATACATGCATACAGTTTACCAATGGAAAGAGAGAGCTGAAGCAGAATACAGGAAAGCAAGAAGTTACAGCATTGTTTGAAATTCAGCAGATCAACAGCCTTGAACAAACCATCAGTTTAGTTCCAACAAACCCCTTTTTAAAGGGGAGTAAGGATACTTAATGTATCAAATAATGAGACAAAGCTTGATACTTGCATGTCTCACCCATTTAAATTGAAATGTCCTGATGCAATTTGTTAAGGCTTGTTGAGAGAGAACTAGTTGGATTCAAAGGCTCTTTGGCGGATGAAAAGTCTAGGCCGGAGCCTGGCACAAGCATGGGGTTCCTTAGAAGCTTCTAGCTTCTTAGCATCATCTTCACATCAGAGTTTTCTCAGTAAAAGAGCAAGAGAGAGGGAAGAGGGGAAAGAGAGTGGTCTTGTGATCAGTGATTTTAAGTGGTGAAGATGCCACACCCTCTTGAGGTGTCTGAGCCAATAAGGAGTTGTGCCCTCAGAGGGAACTTTACGAGTCTTTTTCCCTTTGGCAGGATATTAGCATAAGACATTGGATTGGATGAATGACAGAAGAACATTCTAGATTCTTATAATACTATTGTGTCACAGGGTTAGCAACATGTAACATTAATTACCAAATAGGAAACGGAAGGTGGAATCCATCAATACCAAACATGCTACCCGTGTGATTTTAGTTAACCATAATATGCAACTCTGAAACATTAATACCAAAAGAGTTCAAAAGAGAGAATTAATACATAGGCCAAAGCCTATAAAAGGAAAATCATGAGATGGGAAAATTGGATACATGTTTATACATTTCTCAAGTGGTTATATATAGAATATGTAGGATTGAAAAGGGTTTATTTGTCCTTCTCAACAAGAGTTAAGTCGGAGTCACGAGTGTTCTGCAAATTCCTGAAGGTAATAAGACAGGAACAACTATTCTGCCTGTGTGTTACAGTCGTGGGGAATGGGTTAACAGAACTTGTTAGAGAGAGTTTCTGGATTATTCATTAAATAAAATGAATAATTGTGTGTCTGGTCCAGATGCTTCATTATTTTAATGATTATTTAGTACATTCCTGGACATTGAATGACAGTAATTACGTTGCTTTCTATTGAAGATAAAAAAAAAGAAAAAGAAAAAAAAAGGATTCATCAAAAATATCTCAATTTGTGTTCTGAAGATGAACAAAGGCCTTATGGGTTTGGAACAACATGAGAGTTAATAATTAATGACAGAAATAACTAACCTTTTAAGCCTGTTTCACACATGTACATGTACATACGTGAAGTGGCAGTGTAACTGCAACAGATCTGTGGCTCTTCACAGAAAATAAAGTGATTTCTGTTTTCAGCGCTTACCAGAAGTGTGCCACTGAAAATGATTTAAAACCGGATTTTCATGACATCTAATTTAAATGGGGGGGGGGGGTAGGGGGGTTCACATTTACAGTACATCCTAATGTTAATTAATTTTCATGCAACAGGAACCTCCTTTTAATAGAAGCTTTAAACTGCTTAAATCTTCTAAATGCAGTCAGATTTATGGTTTTAGACTTCAAATTTTGAATATAGTAATATGAAATGATGGGGAAAATGTGAAACTAACACCGGTAGTAGGTAGCAGTCACTGTCTTTATGAATGTGTCATTGAAAATATTGTCTAAAATGTAGTCACTTAATATTAACCACTATTTTATTGAACTTTTGTGTGAAATCAATAGTGTTTGTGTGATATTGCATAATATATGTTATACATATACAAAAAACAAAACAAACAAACAAAAAAAACAAGATCTACAGGGGCTGGGACATATTTCCCTATATTCTGAGGCATTGAAGCCCCATTGATTTACAACCCTGGGTAGGATTTAGATTAGTCCTATCTCTGGTAAAGAGAAAAGTTTAAAAGGATGGAAAAGATCCTTTAGGAGGCATATTCTACATTCAGTTTACACACACACCCCAAAGTGAAAGACCACTGGCATTGTGAACAGCATTAAGCTGATCTCTTCTGCTCCACTGGACACATACCATTAGAATTAAAAACATGCTGTTTTGCTCCTGTACCAATATGTAAATAAACTCTGTTATGATTTCCTAACATCTGCATACACAGTTTATACTTCTATCAGTCTCTGAATACTGATTAGGTGTTTAAGTGTACATGTGGGCATAACAGAAACAAGATGTATTCCACACACTCAATGTAACATACGACCATAGCAGCATTTGTGCTTAGCTGAACCAATCAGAGGCCAAGTTCTCAGTCTAAGAAGTACAATATCTCTGGAAACCTCTGAATAGTTTATGGGGAAATAAACAGAGCTTGTGCATTTTATATGGGCACAATAACTGAAGTGGCTCTGCCTGCTGCATGGCTGACTGTAATCATTTGCATGCTCTGTAAAAAGATGGAGGTGGAAAGAGAGCATGAGCTTCCCTCTTGGGTGAGCGGTGACCATGCCAGTGTAATAACAGAGCTGTCATGGTAGGCAACATGCTGCAGATCTGTTAGATGGAGGGTGTAATTACTTGGTGAGTCTGGCCTGCTGCTATTTGTGATAATTGCTTGTATATGCAGCTTCCTCCTCTCTAAACCATCTCTCATCAACTGGTCTGCAGAGGCAAACATGTATTATGAAGCAAGGCTGGTAAAAGCGTAATGTAGCAACGGGGTTCACAATATGCAGTTGTGACTTGATGTTTATCAAATTGATACCCGTCTGAACAGATGTGTTGGACAGTGTCTGAACACACTGAAAAAATGTAGGGTTGACATTGGAGAATCCATTAAAAATAAAATATAGGTAAAGCATTGTAATAACTTTACACAGTTATTGAACCAAACTGAATCAACGCTGAACTGATATCAACTGAATAATGACAGCTGACAGTATCTTTTTAGAGCTGCTTTACAGCAGAAGTGAATTCTGGTAGAATCATTATTTTCCTGTTTATGTTTCCTATTCATATGACAATGTAAAAAGATGTACATTATGATTTTATAAAATTTTATAAAACATTATTGAAAGAAACGTTTTTGCTTGTTTAGTATTGTTGATTAATATATTGTATTGTTAATAAATAGCCTTGTTAAGGCCAAATATTGAGCACCAAAAGAGAAGAATGAAAACATTTTGTATAATACACCTTTTGTGCTAATTGTTTTAAATGTATTTTAATGTATTGAAATTGTCTCACCATTTAACATTTACTAAATATTTACATTTCTACAATGTAAAAAATGTAACATTGTAAATAATTCTACAATACATTTTTTAACCAAATATTATTTCCAAAAAACAGAAATATGTTAAAGAATCAGAATATTTGTCACGATCCCTGTCTTTGTTCCCTGTGTCTCCATTATTGTGTGTTCACCTCTTGTTTCCCTGCTGCTGTTCCCCTTGTTAGTTCCAGTGGACACCTCGTCCCCTTTTTAACTTGTTACCTTGTTAAGCTCATGTCATGTCTTGTTCACTCAACCCTTTTTAGCCTGGTTCACTTATCTATTCCCTGCAAAGTCTTGTCTAGTGTTTCACTGCAATTCTGAGCGTTATTCCTGTTAATAAAACAGTTCATTTTCATTTATGGACACTTCACACATTTCCAGGGTTCTCGGGAGCTGAAGTCATCATCATAGTTCGGAAAACTTCTATAGAGGTGAATGGAAGATGATAGTAAATATAATTTGCTTCAATAGCAAAGAGGAAAAATCCATGATAACAGTTCCATGACTGTCCAAAAGAGGGGAAAAAATATAGATACATTGTTTACAGCAGTAAGAGAGAAAGATGTGGATTTGGCTGCCTCTCCCTCAGCTGCTGTATCAGAAACATCCTCGCAACAGCGTTAATAATTTCTTTTTTCTTTCTTTCTTTTTTTTTGTTTTTTTTTGTTTGGTAATTTACTGCCGAGATAATATAACAAAGTATAGTGTTATAAATATACTGTATATACACATCCCAGTTCCTGTTAATACAAATTTTAGACATAATTACAGCTAAATTACCGGAAGAAATATCTTATCTTAGTGATCCTTTGAATATCGTGTTGGACAATGATGGCCTTCAAGTCCAAAAGGTTGAGAATCACAAGTGCACTGGACACCAGTACATTCTTTATGATTTCCATCCCTTCTGAAAATCCTCTCTGTTTTGACATAATTTCTCGAAATGTCATTTCAGGTCACATGAAACCAAAATACTTGTGAACAAACAATTAATCGCTTTTAATTAGGAGATTTATCTGTCTATACAAGAATTATAGACACCGAACTTATACATTGACCAAATAGAAAGAGCATTTATGATTCATAGTAATTTCAAATAATTGCCAAGAATTGGAGCATAAATGACTTTTGAATGCTGTGCATTGTTTTAAACCACCACAGTCGGTGATCCAGTTGTTAAGTGGCACAGATCAAGCTGTGCAGTGAGCAGAGTAAGTCCATGAAACAAAAGCCTGACTGTGTCTGACTCGCATCATTGGGCTCTTTCTGCAGACAAGCTGGCTTACTGTAGTGCACATGGGAAAAACAGGCATGACTTAGTGAGCATCAGTGCTTCCCTAGGCACCAAGCTGGCAGAGCAATAAGCAATGGTGCCCCAGCTGGCAATGAGCTAACAGGATTATTGTAAAACGGGTCATGGTGATGCAGAATGCCAATGTGGCCAAATGTTCCATCCCTCAAGAGCTGAAAGGTGACTGAAAATGTCACTCATCTCGAGGTGCAAATAATGTCCAAGTGAATGGCTGGGCGATAGGTCAAGAGTTCAACTCAACCTCAAACTGCAACTCAGTACCATTAACAAATCGGTTATACAAAGCTAATTTAAAACAATAAAGATGAAATTTTTTATAATCTCAGGGATGTTTTATAGTTCACCCAATTCTGAAATGATTTTTCTTTTGAATCAAATTGTTTCGATGAAAAAGTTGAACCAGTTAACAAAACTGCATTTGAATAATATGTCCGCTAACTTTTGAATAGTAGTTGAGTTACAACATGGAGCTAGCAGGAAATGAAAAGAGACTGGGAAAATAGACTGAATGATATCTTCATTTATCTTCTAACCCTTAGTTAGAACCACAGCTCAAACAGGCCTGTTACTTAATTGGTACTTTAGCTGTTCAGCAATATAGTAAGTAAATGAGGCATGAAGCAGTAATACAGCATCCTCAAACATTCTGTCTGTGGAATATATTTTATATGGGAAAACATACAGAGTCTTTCCAGTTCCCAGAACTTTAAAATACACACTCAAAGATCTAGTCTGCATATTCATTGGCTTTCTTCTAAATTAAACTGTTTATGAAGAACATCCACATGTACGGGCAACAGCTATTTGCCTCTAATTATACAAAGTAATTTTGTCTTGCCAAATCAATCGTTTTCCTTCGCTAAGCAAAATTCACGAATCTGCCTGGGTTTCACTCCTGGGAAAGATTGCTTTGTTTTTTTTTTTTTTAAACATCCCTCAGATTATCACAGCGGTGAATATGATTGTAGATCAGTTATCTATTGTGGTGCCGGTAGTATCAAACCGTACAGACAGGATTCTCTCATGAAGCGCCGCTCGTGCTGGGGGGCAGGATTACAGGAACAAAGAATCCAGGGTGAAGAAAAAGATCTTAATCCTTTATCCCCCCCCTTTTCAGTTCTTTTATAAATTCCTCATCTCTTCAATATAGGCCTTCCTTTCTTCTTATAACAATAATGATACTCTCTTGCTCTCCTTTTTCTCTTTCACATTGTGTTCAAATAACAGACAGGGCTCTGTGAACTTCTGAATTAAATGAATCTACATTGAGGGATATTTATTCAAGCCAATAAACTGCCTGAAGATGAAAAAAGATCAAACATTACCGAATGAGATTTCAGAAACCAATCTGGATAAAATTTTGGACTCACATCAACTAAAAGTGAAAATGACTTACCAGCACCTAAATAAGATTAGTGAGTGAAGTGGTGTCAAGTGTGCTTCAGGTGAGAGAAAGTGGAGGATATGTCAAAGGTGAAACATTTAACAACAACTGACATCCAATCCTAGAAAGTCCACTGTGTTTAGTGACTGACTGTCAAACAAGTCAATCTTCAAATTTCATTTCCAAACACTACTCTAAAGCTGACAGTCAAGAATCAGAATTCCTCAAACTGTTCCTTTTTCAAGGGCTCAGGCTGATTTTTAAATGTGCTTTGGTCTTCATTTTTTGAAAAGTGAATAAAGAAACATATGACCAGAGCTGACAGAGAGAGATGATGTCTAGAGTCCAGCAGAACTGGTCAAGTTTATGTATATTAGTCGTTTTTTCTTGACATCAAGCTTATGTAAGTGCATTTTTTCAATACATGAAGCATCCATCTTGAGTCTTTCACTACAGTTCATGTCATTTATTTATTCATCCTCTTAAAAGTTGGGCAAAGGTCTGTGCAAGATGAACTGAAATAATCTTTCCTTTACCAAGTTTAAATGTAGTATCTATATTCAAAAGTTACATAAAAATACTTTTTTTTTTATCAAATTTTAAATTACATTTTTAATTTAACAGATCTAAATGCCTGCTTAGCAAAATAATCAATGCCTTAGGCATTATTTATGTTTTTAATTTCAACATTCAAAACATTCCCACAACCAAAGCCAACTTCAATATTAAAAAATATTCCTGCCTGAACAAATTAAGTGTTGCATGCATTAAATGTTATGTAATTTTTACACAAAGCTGTAAAAACACAGTAAAACAGTAAATACCTGCTAACTGGTTATCTGTCAGTTCTGTCAGCAAAGTATTTGGTAAAAATACTTGTAAGTGTACTTGTAAGTAAAAACTATGAATTACCATATAATCTACAGCAAAAAAGTCCCTGTGTGACATTAGTTTTATTTTTATTATCAGAAATGTACATTAGAGTGTTTTTGTTATACAGTACATTTATTAGGTTATTTTAGTGTTGTGTGTTGCCGATGGGGTTTTGTCTAGCAGTATTGTCCTTGTTTTATGGATTAGCCACGAAGAACTCCGATTCATCATGGCTTTTTATTTTACTTTATTATTTTATTTTTTTATTTTTGTATTATTATAGTGCTTCTCAGTATATTTTTAGGGAAAAGCTCATTTCAGTAACTGTAACTTAATGAAATATCTGGTTATAAGTTATAATTATACAGTCATCAATATTCCATCCCTAATACTAGAAACATTCTCACAGTATGTTTACTCTGAATTTCTGGCAACTACAGCTTCCAGTTTTTTTTTTTTTTTTTTTTACTATAAATGTTATGCAATACTTTTAACAGCACAGATAATATTATATACAGTATGGGTTTTCATCCGGTACTCATTCTTGACTTACAGTATCAACTATTTGAACGCTGTGGTAACTAAGCAGAGCTGAACCATTGCTAGGCAACAGGCTATGATCATCATGTAGCTTTTAGGCAGGATGACTCTGCAACAGATACAGAGAAATTCATCTCTCTTCTGAAAAACATTTGGTTATGTCTAAGAGCTCAAATTTACATTCTCCTGATGCCAAAGGTTTGTGATCATGGAAACCCTAAGGCACATAAGAAGGTTGTAGACGATTTGTACACAATTTATGGTTAAAAAGGTTTAGAAAGGTTACTGATCTACCCTTGAGACATCAGGCAGATATTTTTAAATGATTTATCAGCTATTCTTGCAGGACACACTGCAGTGCAGCTCAAGCATCTGGGGCTTTTAAGAGAGAATTAGATGTACCAGAAGGAGAAAAGTTGTCATCCTGTCTAGAAGACAAGAGAAGACGAGCTTTTCTGCCTTGTTAAATGAATATCACATTAACCAATAAGCCCCATGGTTGGAATGCCTTTTTCATAAGCAGAACAAACTATAGAAGCTTTATTAGACACATGACACACTTTCACACATTGAGGAACACAGACAGCCAAAATCGTTGAAATGAACAAAGAAAAACCCACATTTTATTGCACTTAAGTTATAAGAAAATAAAAATTCTAAATGAATCAAACAAATACACAATCCCTTTAAGGTTTCTTTTTTATCTGTCTGTTATGCCAGGCAGTTTACATAAACTGAAAAAATAAAACAGCTCCAACATCTGATTTCTCAAACCAGATTATAAATTAAACAGGAAAAAAAAAAAAAGAGGAAAAAAACAAAAACAAAACAAAAAACAAAACAAAAAAACAAAACAGGAGAAAGAACAAGATTGTTTTTTCTTTTAATATACAGTGTTAAACCACTTTCACAGTTCAGCTTGAGTTGTGTGACTTGGAGGATGAGACAAATCGTTTGGCTACGGATGCGGTTACGTTCTGTTTATCTATGAAGCTGCTTTACCATAAAAAACAAAAGTAAAAAAAAGAAAAACAAAAAACAAAACGAAACTAAATGGAAAAAAAAAAAAACTCATGAGAGCATTACCAACGGAACCAGGTTAGCTCTAGCACTTAAAAACGTAATCAGATGTCCATTTCTGTACACTAAGACCACCTTTTTTTCTTCGGTAACTTAACGTCGGTTCCAACAATCTCGTTTTTCAACTAATTAAAAACAAGAACGGTATTCTTTTTTTTGTCAAAGCGTACATTTCCACACAGAACAGGCTGACAGAGCTTTTGTCCCAAGGAATGTGTGAACAATTTGCTCAAACACACACCCGCACGCACACCCAGTCATGCTCACAAACGCGCAAAATAGTTTCTACTCGTCCGTCGTTTCATCTCAGCAGACAAACCAGTCTCTTTGTCAGACATTCTCCCTCCTCTACGCCTCGTAGAGGCACATTTGGCTCAAGTTTCAGTGGCAAAAAAAAGAGAAGCTGTTATGTCGATATCTTGCTTTTGTTGGTATGTTTGTTTGTGTCATTTTTACAAGTTCAAACTCTACAAGTAACTTTTGTTTAGAATTTCGTCTGGGACTAAAACGTCACAGCCAGTTAAAGTTCCACCTTATTTTTCTGTGTGTCTAGCAGCATAAAATCCAGTTTGGCCACTGGGATGGACAGTACTGGGGGAAAAAAAAGGTGGGGGGAGGTGGGGGGAGAGACATATTCCCAGGAGCTTATGGGAAAACATTCCCATTTCTCACAGAGCACCAGCACTGATGAACTAATGAGACCAGACTGGTTTGAAAAACAATGAAAACAGGTCATCTCCGATCCAGAGAGGCACTGCTTATGGAGCACTAAAAAAAAAAAAAAACACATTAAAAAATAAAACCTCAAAAATGTGTGAAACAGCAGAGTGGGTTTAGCTTAATACTGAGACCTGTTGTTTGCAACAGTAGACAGGAAGTGAACAAAAATGCTGAACTTGAAAAGAAAGCACAAAACTTTAATTCACAGCTGTTGATGCGAAAACCAAAAAAAAAAAAAAAAAAGTTGTGGGGAACAAAGAAAAAAAACCCAAAAACATATACAAAAGAAAATAACGTGTCAGGAAGAAAGGGATATTTGGCGTGTGCTGAGGTTGATGAGGACTGACAAAATTGGCTTCCTTTGTCTCTCTTTCACCAATCACTGCCGCAGTACAAAGCTCTTCAATTCTCATCTTTCTCCATTAAAATTTTATTTGTATACACTATTTATCACTCCGTGTCCGTGTTGATGCGTTAGGGTCATGTATACAGTGTTGACTGTTTTGATCAAAAAAATAACGTTTGTACATATGGGTGTGAATTTCAGTCAGGCTTGAGCAAACAAGTCTCTGTGCAAGGTCGCCTTGAGTGGTAGGAAAAGGGACAATCCTGTCTTCCCAAGTCTTTCTTGTCAGTTTCCTTCCCAGAATGCTGTGGTGCATGAGTGTCTGCCCCCACCCCTCCCCCTTCGGAAGGTGAACGGAACTGTGGCGGCAGTCGTGGACCGTGGCGCGACGGGGAGAGATGTTGGCGGCAACTTATCGGGGAGGTGGAGATGCCATGAAGTGAGCGATCGGTCCTGGTGCGAAAAGACCCGGGGCAGGTTGCGCTCCCACCCCCCCTCCCCATTTTCCAAACAAGTCCCCATTAAGTTCACCCCCTTCACTTCATGTCCACATCGAAGTCCAACACCAGGAGCTTGGTTTCCTCTGTGCCGTTACGGCTGCCCACCGCGCAAACGAGTTTGGTATTGGAGGCACGGATGCGCCAGACCACACCGCCACTGCCTCCGCTCTCCAGTGTGACCAGGTTGCGGATGAACTCGCCTGTCCGAAGGTCCCACAACTTCACCGTACCGTCATCGGAGCTGGTGATGACAAAATTCTTGTTGAACTGCAAGCATGTTACTGCACTCTGGTGCTTGTGGGGACCTGAGAGCAAAATAAAAGAAAGAAAAGTTAGGAGTTGACATTCAGATAATATAACGTACTTGCAGATAATATAATATTATTGAAATAAAAGGCCACATAAGTGTACAATTTCACTTTGATTATTTCTTGACATACTTGAGTACACTTTTAAAAAGTGCACTTTGTAATTAGAGCTGCACGATTCTGGATAAACTGAGAATCACAAACGTTTTGTTTAAAACAGATCACGATTCTCCCACATTCTGAATACACAACTAAACAAAATATAATTATACATGTAATTTACTAGTGGTTCAGACAAAATGTTAATTGCTGGAGTATAATATTTAATTTAAATTATTATGATGTTATTATGTTGAATGATTCATCGACTCATTCTTCAAGACTTAATTTGTTTCATTACTGGATGAATCATCGTTTTTGAATGAATCTCTTGAGTGAATGATTCAATGACAAATACACTTTAACAGTCACTTGTCGCCACCTACAGGTGTAATGATGTAATTTATACAGCCTTTGAAGCGTCAAGTTAGTTTCAAAAGGTACTAGCCTATTTTAGCTGTTGGCCTATTTTGATCGCTACTGTAGATATCAGTGTTTATATCTGAAATATAAACTTTTATCCCAGTACTTCTCTGATAATTTGAATTATCGTAACACAGAAATAATGAAACTTTGTGGTTGAAAGGACCATTTGTGAAGCTATTTCATAACTTTACATGACAACTGATATCTCTGGGTCAGTGACAGCGCAAACGCAGATCTGAATGTTTCGCTGTGATCATAGCTACTTGTCAAAGGTTTAATAGACATAGCTGAAGCACCATTAAGGAACAAGATTGTGTGGGTGTTGGAAATGAGATCACAATTTTTTAACGATTAATCATACAGCTCTACTTGTAATAATGCTAAGAGTACGTTTACACATCAACTATATGCTTAAAACAGAGACGTTTTTCCTTTGAGTTTTACGTGTACAGACGACACCACTGTCAAAACGATCCCCATTTATACGAATCTGTGAAAATGACTAAAAATGCTGTATTCTGCTGGCAGGCCATTAGATGGCGATGATACACTATAGACTGAAAGTGTAACGCACATGTGCACAACGTCATCATTTTCACAGATTCACGTTTTTGTTGTTGACACGGGGACAGTTTTCAAAAACGTACACTTTGAAACCCGCTTTCAAAAATTTGCGTTTTCAGACCACCAAAACGCTGTTGTTGTGTAAATGAACAGCCAAAATGCATAAAAGTGTTTCGTTTTTAGTTGAAAACGGTGTCGTGTAACCAGCCCCTAAATTATAGGTTTTACCCTCAAGTACAGTTTTCAACTCTGGCCCCTCGAGGTCCACTTTTCTGCAGAGTTTAGCTCCAACCTTGATCAAACTTAACTGCCTATAACTTTATAACCCGATTAGCTTGTTCAGGTATGTTTGATTGGGGTTGGAGCTAAAGTCTGCAGGAAAGAGCTGAGAACCCCTGTTATATATGTATTGTTATATACACTTATTTTGTACTTTAAAGGAGGTGTTAACTAACATACTAAAGCATGTAAAGTATGTGATATGCATCTTAACTGTAGTGTTCTAATCAATAATACATCTAAAGTTAATATATTTTAAATGTACTAAATGTACATGACATACGTTTCAATAGAAATTACATTAAAGTATATTTTAGTTACCATACATGCTTATATGTATATACAGTATTACACTTTAATCATATTTCAAAGACAATAGAAGGAATTATGAAATTACAAATAATTATATACATAAGGCCTACTTAAATTGACCAAAGCACTTTTGAGTTCAAACAATTTAAACAAATACATATTCATTTTACTGCCAATTTTACGGCAAATAACATGTATTTAAGTGTCAAAAAAAATTACATTCACTTTGCATTTAGGTATATTCTTTTAAAGTGTATTATTTCCCTAATAAGTATTCTTTTTATGCTAATGTGTACTTTTCCACAAGGGATTCCATATGTAGAGGCTCATCACACACACCCCGCAACGCTGAAAGCACCGATAGGACAGGAAAATCGAACTGCAGCTACTTGCCACGATGGAGAGAGTGGAGAGAGAACGAGTAACTATGGTTACGGGAAATACTGTGGCATAAATGGCTTTGATTCTATGCCCTTGAGGTATTGAATTGAGCCAGACTTTCTGATAGGCCAAGGAATATATGAGTCTAAACAAAAGTGCTTAGACTGCTGTCAGCGAGGCATATAAAGCAAAAAAAGAGATGTGCTACACTAGCTCCTGTTACTGCAGAGGGGTGTGGTGAGCTATTACAACAACATCACAGGCAAGCCACAGTCAAATACTGAAAATTATATTATCAAACATCTAGACCTGAGAACAAAGACAGATTGAAGTTCATGAGTGAATGAAAACTAAAAATATCCATTTCAAAGGCACAAATTTGTTCATGAATACCCATTAGTAGAGCGCTAAAGTCAACTGTGTGAATGTAAATGAGATGGCCGCTCTCTATTGATGTGCAAGACACTACACAGAGTGGCACAATAGACCCTTTTCCTTTAATGAGTGACTGTGTGTATGAGCATTCGCACTTCAAAGCTCCGCCATTGAGTTGAGCATCTTGTCTAGGGTCTAATGTGCGTTTTTGTTTATTATGTCAAACGAGAGTCATTAAGTGATAACAGGAAATGCTCAATGACCTAATTAAATGACCTACAAACCGATAAATGGTCCATCCCCCTCTGTCTTACCCTCTGGGCACCCCCAACAAGACCACAACAACCCCCTCCAATTCCTTTCATCATGTCATCTATTCCTCACCCTTCCAGAAGATTAAGAGAGTCTTGGAATTATGAAAAATGCATCTTTGGAAACAAATGCCAGTCATTTCCATTTCCATGTCAAAATGCAATGGATAAAGCTCTTAAAGGAACAGTTCACCCAAAAAACAAACAATCTATCTATCTATCTATCTATCTATCTATCTATCTATCTATCTATCTATCTATCTATCTATCTATCTATCTATCTATCTATCTATCTATCTATCTATCTATCTATCTATCTATCTATCTATCTATCTATCTATCTATCTATCTATCTATCTATCTATCTATCGAGAGAGAGAGAGAGAGAGAGAGAGAGAGAGAGAGATTTTTCATTTATTTACTTCACATATGTGGACAGATAAATAATTTTTAATAATTTTTGTGTTTTAATCCACAAAAAATAAAGCAGTGTTCAAACTGCCAGCAATGCAGCGACATTCATTTCAATGGAGAGCTGGTCATGTCCGGCAACATGAGTGTAGGGCTGTCAAATGATTAAACGCGATTAATCGCATACAAAATAAAAGTTTGAGTTTGCCTAATATATGTTTGAGTACTGTGTGTAATTATTATGTATATAAATACAAACACATTCATATATTTGAGAAATACTTACAAGTATATGTATTTATTTATATTTTCATATAATTTTTATTATATATAAATAAAAATATCTTGTACATAAATAACAAATTTCTCTTAAATATTTACATACATTTGTGTGTATTTATATATACATAATTATACACAGTACTCACACATATATTAGGCAAACTCAAACTTTTATTTTGTATGCGATTAATCGTTTGACAGCCCTACATGAGTGACAGTAACCATTGGCGACAGGATGTAGGCGTGTCCAGTGAAGGAACAAAATTGAGTTGTTAAACTTCATGCAAATAAAGAGCGACATTCTGGAGCGACAACCATTAGGAGTGAAGTCAGTGGAGCGTATGTGATCCGTATGTGATCAGTCACTACAAAAGTTATTTTAGAGGTCAGCAACTTTCCTATAATTCATGATATGTCTTCTGTGTACATACGGGAGTACTCGCTGTGCTGACTCAGAGCCTGAATGGATTCGTGAACCCAGATAGACCAGCGCTTGTGCTTTTACCAAGGATAAATAGCCACGATGGCAAAAAGCATTTGCTGTTTCTCATTCATCTTTAATATTAAGCATTTTGTGTACCGATTCCATTTATATTTAGTCTTTTCCCTTAGTTTAGTTGTTAGTGGCAAGAAAATGGATTGGGCATTCACAACAATGAATAGCATCCGTGAATGCTAGGCAGCTAGAAATGGGAACACCCACTTACGACCTCACTGCCTCACTGACGTCGCTGGCAGTGTGAACAGTTTAAGAATTGTCAATTTTGATTAAATGGTGACTTTAAGTCGCTGATCTGTCATTGTAATTTTTAGGTGAACTATTCCTTTGACCGAGTCATACTCTTTCTGCTCACCTTGCAGTGTCTGTAGGCACTGGCCGGTCTTGATGTCCCAGATCTTGACGGTGGAGTCTGCATTTCCAGAGACGAGGATATTATCTTTGAGCTCCATGCCGCTGGTGAGAGACTGATGACCTGTGAGCGTGTGAATACAGTTTCCTGTCTCTACATCCCACACCCGAATTGACGTGTCCAATGAACCGCTCACCACATGGATGCCGTCAA
The DNA here is from genome assembly GCF_024489055.1 of Chanodichthys erythropterus. Taxonomy (NCBI): domain Eukaryota; kingdom Metazoa; phylum Chordata; class Actinopteri; order Cypriniformes; family Xenocyprididae; genus Chanodichthys; species Chanodichthys erythropterus. The sequence goes on from NC_090232.1 coordinate 20,909,877, forward strand.
ACTGTAGAAAGAGCGGATTAAATAAATCATTGTTCAGTAATTAATAAATTACATTATGTAAGAAAACGACTGTGGCTAAACACCCAGAGTAGTCATTAGGCTTATTCTGTGTCTAGAATAAAACCCAAGAACAATTCAATAAAAGCTGTATTGAGCAGGGCAGGGATTTGATTCATTTCACAATGAGATGCAGCAACAACTGAATTCCAGATATTTTCCATTCCATTGTTATTGCATTAAATGGCACATTTTTTTTTTTTTTTTTTTGCAAAGCTCTTAAAATTATGGATATATGAAAAAATGAGGGCAAATGCAGATTAGTATGGACTACAGTCCAAATGCTTTGCTGGGTCAAAGACAAAGAGGCTGTCCAAGATACAAAAAAAGAAAAAAGGCCTAAAAGTTCTTGATGTAATTTTTGCAGTTATGTTGGTTTACAATAGTTTAACATTTTAATAACATCATTCAGTGTAACCATTAAAAAAAAATAAAAATAAAAAAAAAATTATTATATATATATTATTATTATATATATATTATATATATATATTATATATATTATATATATATATATATAATTATATATATATATATTATATATATATATATATTATAATTATATATTAAATTATAAAATTATATATTATAATTTTAATATATATATATATATATTATAATTATATATTAAATTATAAAATTATATATTATAATTTTAATATATATATATATATTAAAATTATATATTAAATTATAAAATTATATATTATAATTTTAATATATATATATATATATTAAAATTATATATTAAATTATAAAATTATATATTATATATTTTATATATATATATATATATATATATATATATATATATATATATATATATATATATATATATATATATATATATATATATATATATATATATATATATATATATATATATATATATATATATATATATATATATATGCACCGTCAGTGCACACATTAATCATTTTATTTTTTTAAGGTAAAAAATTATTCTGATGATCATTTATTTATCGATAATTAAATAATGCAGATCCTAATACGATTACACACTCATGATTAGATAATACTGATTGAATGTGCTTCAGGTAAGCTTCCTGCACAGTTAGCAGTAGGTCACGAAAGCTTTTAAAGAGAATAGACAGAATGATAGTGCTTCTTATTCAGGCCAAATATCTCTTTAACCCATGCTCCTTTAGAGCACCGAGTGATGATTGTGCTTTAAAGATCTCTTGCCTTACTGCTCAAGAATTAACGTAGCAATGACCCGCAAAGACATTTCATTTTTCTTTGAGGAGATGTCTTGATTCTTTTTCTTACTTTAAAGAACTATGAGTCCATCTGGCATTGATATGACCTCTGAGAGGCAGGTGAAGTGGTCGAGCGTTAGTCAGGGCACATGTGTCAGGTGCGCGTAAATGTCTATGTTTACCTGAAGGGAGTAGACTCTGTTGGTGTGACCCTGGAGTGTGTGTAGGCAGGTCTCGGTTTCAGGATCCCACACTTTCACCATGAAGTCATAGGCCCCGCTGACCACCCTACGGCCGTCATACTGTACGCAACGAACGGCTGCCACGTGACCCATGAGCACGTGCAAACACTGACCCGTCTCTATGTCCCAAACCCGCAGCGTGGCGTCCCGAGAACCGCTCACCACCCTGAGAGAGAAAAACAAACTGCTTTACTTTTCAACATCTAAAAAGGAGTGTGTGCTTGCATTTAAAAGTTTCACATAATGTTAAAATGATTTCTTTTCCAACTTATGATGGTAGGATTTAATCAGCCATTAATTCAGCAGTCTATGACAGTCAACTGCTTGTACCTTCAAGGGTTGTACTTGCTTATAGCTTTACATAAATCAAAGCAAAAAACATTATTTGCTTATAAAAACTACACCCCAGGACACAAGTTTGATATATATTTTTTTTAAACAAACAAAATGAACATTAAAATGAGTGCTGGCGAAGCATAAGAGTAACAACCAGAAACTACTATTGTTGTTGCTGAATGAAGCCTGAGGTCACCGAACAAAATAAGCAATCAAGCTTGACACAAAGGGAAAATATGCACACCAATTGGCCCAAAGGCTTTCAAAACAGAGAATATTGTCAGGCGAGCAATTGTGTAGTTCACAACAGAAAAGCTCAACTCAAGCAATGCGAGTACTCCGCACGGTTAATGTGTACAGCTGAAACCAGATGGGAAATGTGCGGTTTAACCAGCACACAATCATATATTGTCTGCTGCTATTGAAGGGAATTATCTTTAAAGAAGTATTATATAATATACTGTACTTTATATGTAAATTGAAAGTAAATGAACTCATTCATTGTAGTTTATCCAAAGCTTATACTCTACACCAGTGTTTCACTTTCAATTTCTTTTAACCAGAAATGTTTCATTTCGATTCATTACCATTAATATTTCAGTTAATATTTAAATGTTTTTAACATCTAATTTTAATTTTAATATTAAAAAATATATTGTGCTAAGAGTGCAATCAACAAATTAATTAATCATGCACATTTTTTTTTTGGTTTTCCCTTATAAAAACTTGGATAATCTTAATATATCTAATAAAGTATTTAATTAATGTAAATCTATTATTAAATTCTGTTTAATAGGTTAAATGTCATCTACCCCTTTGCTGGGAATCATCCTTAGACATTATTTAATCCATTTATTTTAAGGAAAACACAAAAAGGCCACAAGAAATGTTTCTTGAGCACTAAAACAGCATATTAAATGATTTCTGAAGGATCATGTGACACCGAAGACTGTAGTAGTGGCTGCTGTACCATCACAGGAATACATTACATTTTAAAATATATTCAAATATAAAACAGCTTTTTTTTTAATTGTTAAAATATTTCACAACATTACTACCTTTACTGTAATTAATGTGAGTAAAGGTTGTTTGCCCTCAGTGGAGTAATCTATATGCATCTGCATGTAAAGTGCTCTTTGAGAGGTAGTAGATGTTACCTTTTCTCATGCAAGTGCATACAGCGCACTGTTGAGGTATGACCGTACAGCGTGTGGATACATTCTCCCGTCTCTGCATTCCAGACCTTCAGCGTTCGGTCTGTGGATCCACTGATAATGATGTTGTCTCGCATCTGAGAGGACCAGACCCCACCGGTGTGGCCGACTAACGTCCGCAAACACTGGCGACAAAGAGAGAAGGAATACAAGTGTAAATCAACTGAATTACAATGGCATGTGTTTAAAATGCAGCTGAAAGAATGGTGAATAAAAATGGCCAACAAATAGGTTGCAAATGAATTACCCAATGATTGCACTAATTTTAAGCACTCAGATTTATCATTTTGACCTATACCCAAGACATTACTTCTGCTTATCAACATATATCAAATAACTCTACAGACCATTTGAAGCATAGTTAATAGAAAAAGAAACTGTTTATTTCATGTAATATATTAGATATTGATCGCATGATGAGAGAAATTCTTTAGAATAATCCATAAGGCTAAGGGCCATTTCCTTTAAATATAATTAAACCAAATTCAATTTAATTTCAGAGGCAAACATGGAATCAAAGGTGCCTGTGGTCATTTCGTTGTGTTATGAGGCAAGTGGAAAGCATTGCAAGTGTCAAAGGCGTAACCTCTGAACCATGACCGATAAAAGCAGGGGTGATAAACCCAGGAGATGTGAAAGAGGAGGTCTTAAGGCCTTTAATTCATAATGCAGCTGCTCCTATTTCTGTCTCCATCTCGATTCATGATCAACCGCAATGCATCATTAATCTTTAGAAGTGGAGACCAATCTCCACAACACAGAGGGCTTTCAAGCGTTTTAACGTGCTTTACTTTGTTCTATCGCTGTATGTGGCAATTGATGGAACAAAAGAGCAACTACTGAGGAAATCAAACCAATTAACAATTACTGTACCTGCAAAAATGACAAATGGGACGATAAAACGAAGGGGTTAAAAGCAGAACGGCTCTTCATAGGGAACTGAAGGAACGACAGGGACGTTGTCTCTGAACAATCACGTGTTAAACGTGCCCAAAGCCAATTTCTTATCTTGTGATCAAAAGCTACTCCACTCAAATTTGTAGTGTCCATAACACGCCAGAGAGAAAAAGGAGGGAGGTTATATCATGAATATTAATGTCCTTCTTACTGCATTATGCATGAGGTGTTGTGTTCCATAATGAGTACGTGTTACTAAGGCGATAGATCTTTCCCATGGAATGTTGGGGTGGTTTAAATAATGCCGGTGAGCACGGAGAGCTTTCAGGCCGTGTTCTCAGGCGATTACAGCCTGCTCAGGCTGTGTCTGGAAGAGGACCTTTGAAACCAAATGGCTTAGGTGTCTGTTTATCTGCCCGTTGAGAAACCATAAAAGAGCAAGTCTGTGGCACCCACGAGGCATTGAGATTAGCATTCCGTTTGAGTGGCTGGTGGGAAACGTTTGAAGCCAAGGATCGAGGTTTAAATCCATTTGAGTAACCCCTTTCAAATTCCACTCATTTTACAGTCCACATCTAATCTAAGGGAAGAAGATACCGTGCAAATTGTGGCTAGGGTGGTAAAGTGCCAGTGCTTATTTTGTTTAGTCTCCTTCCAAAAATCCACATTGCGCTTGTCGGAGTGAAGAGAGTCCCATTTCGACACTCGTTTTCATGTTCAAAACCCACCGTATCCCTGAATGGCCAGGACTGGCACACAAATTGTGTGTTTCAGATGGTGAGCAGACTGTTTAGAGCAGCTGTTTCATTGCTAACCCTCCTATTTTCATACGAAAAAAGTATTTTCCCATCTGGAAGAGCACAATTATTAAAGCTTTTCAACTTCAAACCACAGACTACAATGGTTTGTGGGAACTAAAGATTGAACAACATCTGTCAATTAAGCAGTTCAGCTGTTGAGCCTGGGCTCCGTAAAGGAGTTAAAGGAGGGTATACAAGGTAAACAGAGGAAATTATAGTGTGCCATAACCATGGTACGGTTCTCGTGAGCACAAAACCTCATCTAGGCCCAATAAATGGCTGATGGCTGTTTGCGTAAATAGAAGGGTAAACAGTCTTTGCGTACAAAACCAAGCAATGCTGTCACCACCATATTACTTCAGTTCCAAGCTTTCTGGGAAAGACTGACTATTCAAAAGGTCATAAGAGGTTAGATCAGTGTTATGGTTAAAACAAACAGAAAAAAACAAACAAACAAACAAAAAAAATTTTCATTAATAAAGCTGAAAAAAAAAATGTCTCAATTGAAAAGTTGAAGTACGAAACTTAAAATGAAATAAAAAAAATCTAAATAGAAAAAAAAAACATTAAAAATTGCAAAAACGAAATTACTAAAATTGAAATTAAAATAAAAACTTAAAAATTAAAGCTAATTCAACATTAGTAAATACTATAATGATATACAAAAAAACAACAACAACAAAAAAAAACACTGGGTTAGATGCATTTGACCTCATTACATATGAATTGTATGAAGCCAACTGTCTACAGCTACCATAAAACCCATTTAAAAATCTTTAGTTGGGGTGTTTAGACAATCAGGCCTCAAACAAGCAGAGGTTAACGCTTATTCAAGAACAGCTATAGACATCTTCTAATACACAATTTGCAAGATCAGCATATGAAGGTAATCTCCGGCTGGGTGTGTTTGTTTCTCTGATGCAGGAGTGGGTGGATGGTTTGGGCAGGAGTGCTGCAGTCTGCATGTTAAGGAGTTGGTGGTCAGCCAAAGGTGCAGTCTGAGTCATGGCTGGAGCGAGGGAGGGGGAGGAGAGTCGCAGGAAATTAAAAGCGGAATAAAGCAGTGAAAACGAGGGGAGAGAGCGTGAAATGGAGCCAAAGGCTTTAGGATGAGTGAAAGATGTGATGAAAGCAAGAAGTAAACAGGGGGATGGAGGCTGGAGGGCTGTTTTCACAGTAAGAGACACAGATGCATATGCTCAAACACTCCCTGTGACCTCCTCACTCCTCACTACAGTACGTCCTGTCACACCCAGGCCTCCTGCGCTACTGTAAACAACTCCACGAAAGGTGACCTCCAGCAGCAGAGAGCTGCTTTGAGCACATTGCATAAATGGTCTCAAGGGCTTTCGGGTTTGAATTTGTCAATAAACCCAGGGTTTCATACAGTTCATACTTTACCCTGGATTAGTAATTAATCCTGGGTACGTTTTATGTTCTTATTTAAATATTCATGAGTTTATATCATGTAAGTAGATGCTTTATTAGTTGATTTGTCTGTGGATATTTTGGCAAATCTGCTTTGGCATCTTACATCTTCTGAAAAATACTACAAATATAATACCGCTGCTGGTTTATTCCAGTTAATGCATTTGTCGTTGCTGTTCGACATAATTTTTTTCCCCTCAGGTGCTGAAACTAAATAGTACAAAAAGCTCATGAAATTTTAATGTGGTAAGCGCCGAGGATGTTTATGACCAGTTACGAGTTTCCAAATATTTTTCTGTAACTTTTTAGCATAATTTTGCAGTGTTTACAGGGTTTACACATTTTTAGATAAATCCAGCTTTTTTTTCCAAGACATATGTATGTGTGTGTGTGTATATTATATATATATATATATATATATATATATATATATATATATATATATATATATATATATATATATATATATATATATATATATATATATATATATATTATATATATATATATATTTTTTTTTATTATAAAGCATAAGATCATTTCCATTGACTACTGAATTTTCCATGACTTCTCTATGATCTTTTTAGGATTTATATATATATATATATATATATATATATATATATTATATATATATATATATTTTTTTTTATTATAAAGCATAAGATCATTTCCATTGACTACTGAATTTTCCATGACTTCTCTATGATCTTTTTAGGATTTTTTTTTATTTCCATGACTTTTCCAGGCCAGGAAATCACACTTTTGAAAGATATGCAAACTAAAGATTGGCAGTTTTTAATCAGTTTGATTTTTTTTTGCTAATACCGGTCACCCCTAGGTGAACCCCAACCTTGGAATGTGCATAGATTTTTTTTTTTTTTTTTTTTTTAATAATTTATTTTACAGAGGCACTTACAAAGATATACTTAAATAAATAAATTTTTTTCTAATAGAGCATCAGGAACAGTTCTATTGAATACAGAATTTTCTTTGATTTCTCTACGATTTTATTACTTTCTGATTTTTCCAGTCCTGAAAACCACACTTTAGAAAATCGGGCATAGCCAGGCCAGGGTTTCTCTTTCAAAATTACAAGCGAGAAATGCTGCTTTAAGCCCAGTGTGAAAAGCCTTTTAGACTCATTTTCAAGGCATCCACATAACCCTTTGTGGTCAACAAAACTTTCCACGCCACTCATCCCTGAACAGGTGAAAAGAGCTGTGGGTAAATCCTGTCGACACATCTCAGAGAAGCCAGATTAAATACATCTTAGCCGTGGGCTGGTTGTGATGTGACAGAAAGAGAGAGATGTTGGCCAAGTGTCACTGTCACTTTATGAAGAATATTCCACAGGCATTTTAAAGCTGCTAGACGTCAGACATGTCCATACAGCTGGCATAGAGGAAACTTCCATTGCTTCAGAGTGCTGGTGATCGTCTCTGAAGTTTTAGGACGAATCCTTCTCAACTCGGGGAGAGTGTTGGATAAGTCCGACAGCTCTCAGTGAGATGGAGAGAGAGTGCTACATATAATCCACGAAGTGGTGCAATCGCTAAAACGCCTCATTTACCAGGTAATCTGAGCAATGTAGTTTGTTTTGTTGGTCATGCCATGGAGCCAACATTAAAACCAAAGTCCACAGAATCCCCTGTTCTTATCTTGATCTTAATCCAAAGAAGCTCATCTGTTTGCTTATGTTTCTGTCACTTTTCATCCCTCATCAGACGCTTATCGTGCTGTACACATCCTCAAGCGTGGCACACATTCAAATGAGCATGATGCTGCGCTAGAGCCTAATCTTCCCTCAAAATCACTTCCCTATTACACAGCATGAGGCCTATTCATTTACTATGGAAGGGGGCCAGTAATAGCATTATCATGCAAGTGTGGGTGAAGATGGTCTGTAATCCATGGCACGCCTATCAGATCTTTATCTACCATTCATATCAGGCGTCGCTCAGACATTTACTTATTTTCATGTCGGGCTAATGATACTAGGGGTTGGGTATAAAATCAAAAATATTCCAGTATAAATGTGTCAATCAGCATACTTATGTAGTTATGCAAGTGTTTCCTATGCAGCTTTCCTGATTCAGCTAAAAATAAAGACATGTAATCACTAAATAATGGCAAGAAAGCATGTCTAGTGAATTGCTCTCACAAGCAAAGTTTATGAAAACATGACTCTTATGGGCAGATTCTAATATTAGCTTACAAATCTGGGTACGATCATTAGGGTCGGAACAAAATAATAAAAATATCGCTATTTTTTCACATTTTTTGAAAACCATGGTTAAGAGAAGTGCTTTCCTGAAGCTTAAGCGACTTATCAAAAACCGAAATGAGTCAAATTGACCCATAACACATTATAAAAGAATCATTCAAATAAAACAGTAGAGGTTTTGAATATTTTTTTGTTTATATGTCTCATGTCTAAATGAATCGCAACCTTAGCCAAGACTGTATGTTTCAAACTGTTTTTTTGTGCATTAATATATAATATCCTTGATTGAAGAAACTACTTTTAGCATCCAGTATTTCTCTATAAACCATGTTTTTTCCCATCCAAGTTTTTCATGAATCACTTCTCCAGAAAGCGGGAACCAGCGCATAGTGGTGGTGTTGCCAACTCTCAATAAACATTATCTGTAATGGGAAAAGCTGTTAATCTGGTCTCAGATCAGCAGTGAAGGGCACCTTTTTACCTAAACAGAAAGAAACCTGCTGCTTCCAACAGATGGACTGCAGCAAAATGGCCCCTTTGGACAGACATTTTTTTTTTCTTGTGAAAAACAAGTGAATGGCAATTTTCTGTTTTAATATATAAAATCAAAATGGGCTCCACTATAATGAGTGAAAACAGTGAAGGGTGTTTAATGAGAAAGGAGCACTTGTGTGCAAAGGAATTCCAACTATTCCCTTGCTATGACATTCTTTTGCTGGCTTTATCCTCAGACAATATCAGAGCAAAGCAAACAAAGAACGCAGAGAATTTTGGACAATGACACATCCAACCACCATACAAAGCGAAAGCACATGCTTTCATTCTTTAGACAAAATAGAGGTCAAACTGAAAAAACAAACAAACAGTGTTTGTCTGAGTATGTGTGTATATGGGGGTTGGAGATGTAGAAATTCGGGACCCATGACCCAAAGGAGCCTATTTATCTAGATCTGCTATCGATCCCAACCCGAGAAGCTTTTGTCTCAGAGGGTGAGTATCTGCCTGTGAGCTGCTTGCATGAGCTCCTGGGGTTTACAGCACTTAAATGGTGAACTGAAGTGTAGCGAGAGGAAAAAGTAAACAGACCCAAGGTCAAGAAACAGACAGTGTAAGAGAACCAGAAAGAGATGGACAGAGCAATAGAGCAGAGGGGAGGGGGACCACATCCATAGATTCAGAGAGGCATACGCAGCCGAAATAACATTTGTGGCTGTGGCCATGACAACAGGACTGCAGACCACAAAAGTCTGGAAAATGCTCATTTTTAAAAACACAAGAAGAATGTAAATTGGACTTAACTAATGTACTCAAAACGACAGTTTATAGTTCACAGCTGAGTGAACTGCACAAGTGAAGAGTTTAGGAAAGAGCATAGTCGCACTAAATCCTATTGTCTCCTGCTTCACTGTTCCACTTCCTCTGACAGGCGCTTCAAAGGACACAGCATTTCCTGTTTAATTGGCCACAGCCAGTGCCGTGGGACTCTCTAAAGCATTGCATCAGACTTGAGACACTACATAGCTATAATCTTCTTTATATTAGGGAATGCATTGTGCATCATACGGTTATCGACTGATATCGGCAATTAAAAATATTGAAAATTTACCTATTTAGATATTTAATTTACTTATTTTAGCCATTTCATTAATCAGCTTATATTAGGTATTTATTACGACATTGGATATTTTTGTTTAAAAGGTTAGTTCACCCAAAAATGAAAATTCTGTCATTAATTACGTAAACACGGAAGCCTGCATTGTGCTTACTGCGAAAGGAAAATGACAGGGAAGAGAGGATATTGTTGAATACGGTCGTTATTTTTGTTTCGTTTTTGTAGTATTCTCGTCGCTTCATAAAATTAAGGTTGAACAACGGTAGTCACGTTGACTGTTTTAACAATGTCTTTACTAGCTTTCTGGACCTTGAAATTGTTGATTATATTGCCGTCTATGGAGGAGCCATATACCTCTCGGATTTCATCAAAAATATCTTAATTTGTGTTCCGAAAATCTTACGGGTGTGGGAAAACATGAGGGTGAGTAATTATTAATGACAGAATTTTCATTTTTGGGTGAACTAACCCTTTAAGATAAATGAAAAATTGTAAAAGATTGCAGAAGTTAAGTAATGTCTATTTCAAGTAATTTAATTAATCTTAAGTAATGTAGACTTACAATGTTGACAATAAAAATAATTACTGGCATATCGATTATGTTTTCCATCATGGGCCAGATGAACACGATCAAATACAAATGTCTGCCTGTTTTAGCCTTTTTTTTTTTTTTTTAAGAATTTGGATATATTTCTGGGTAACAGAAGTTGATCCAATCTTTACAAGCATTTTCAAGCTGGTGCTTCTTTTTCGACAGCTCCGCAAACAGAACTGCATGATGGGAACAAAAAGGCAGCCTGCCATATATGCGGCGATGACCCTAATCATGGCGCATCTGCCATCTGTTACGATGATGTCTCTCATCAGACAGCATGTTGCTGCTGCACCAATCACGTCTCCACTGTGATAAGACGAGAGCCAATCAATGCACGCTAGATTTGATTATAGAAGCTCAAAGGCTGATAACCTTGGGAATGATTTGAGATCCTCTTCTGTGAAAAGCGGACTAGTGAGTCTCACATGGAGGATAGAAGATGGAAAAATCTAACAAGCGAGGATGATAACGCCTGTGTTAGTAACGGTTATAATACTGAACATTAAAAGGAGAGATTTCATTAGACTCTGGATGAAAATGGAGGTCAGGATGGAAAGGGCAGCGCTGCATGATGAGTGAACCGCACACATACACACACACACACACACATTATTTTACAACTGCCATAAACTTGCAGCACAAGGACCATGTCACAGCATCAGCTAGCGCAATGAATCCTTAAAGTGCAGGAGGGAGGGAAAGGCAGAGAATGGACTTGAGAAAGAGAGAGAAAGAGAGAGAGAGAGAGAGAGAGAGAGAGAGAGAAAGTCAGCCAGAAAGACAGGGTGTTTGCAGCTGATGATCATCTCAGTGTTCAATAGAACATGACTGTTCTCATATTCTCACGTGAATAAGTGATGAAGATGGTCATGTGCAGGTTTTCTGGATGAATTGAGATGGCAGTGAGTGCTGTTGTACAAGGATGCTCAATGAAAACACACACCTCCCATGAGAGAGAGAGAGAAAGTGAGAAGATGAAGAGAATGAAAGGACAGAGCAGTCAACTGCATATTTATGTACACCTCATATCTGAAAGCATTTTGAAAATGCAAGCAAAGCCACAAAACATTACAGAAAATGGCAAAAAGCAGAGTTTCTTGTGATCAATATATGATTTAGTAGTAACTGAGATAATTAAATGATCATCATTGATACTGATAGCAGAAATAAAGCCAATCATTTTAACCCATAACCCTGTGAATTCATATCACGTGAAGACGTGACTAACAGAAGATTAATATGTTACTCTGTGACCCCTAAGCTGAATTAAAATAGCAAACTTTAAATCTGCCAGACTGTTGTGTTGCAATATAGTGGAGCAGATGGCATATTTTTACATTTTGGATGTGTTAAATGTTGAATTGTGTATTTATTTAAATATGTCATAATACAACTTTTGCAGTGTCCACAGAATGGTGGCTTTAAGTAAGGGTGATGAAACCATATTTTTTTAGCCTCATTTTCATCAGAATCCTCTGCAGAGAATAATAATCTTACAGCAGGTATTCAACAAAATAATATATTCCATTTCTTTAATTAAAAAAAAAAAAAAATCATATGAAATGTATAATTTATGTATTTAAACATTTATTTCTGCTGGACACTTATGATTTTACTTTTAAAGCTAGATAAATAAATGAATAAAACCTCACCTTCCCAGTAACAGCAGACCACACTTTGAGCGTGTTGTCATCTGAGCCGCTCACTATGCGATTTCCACAAAACTGGAGACAGGTGATGACATGGTCGTCATGGCCTTTCAACACCTGGAGATCATCAAAGGAGAGAAAGAGAGGATTAATTACAAAATGAACAGAAATGCCAGTATTTCAGTGACGTGTGAGGATGATGTGAAACTGCTGAAGTGGCAAATGGCACAGCAGCTTTCAACTTGACATATATGAATGAAACTGAAATTTTTCATGGTCACCATGGTAACAAACGAGTCAGATAAATAACTGCTTCTGTTGTTCTAGTGCAGCGGAAGTATATGTACATAAAAAAACTAAAAATCTTTTTTTTCTTGCACCCACTGTGCCTTAAAGAGGATTTTTAAGTAGCTCTTTACAGGCTAGTGCAGGTGTTTTCTTAAACATTTCCACTCATTTCTGTTCCAGGACTGAGCCTCAGGTGACAGGCTGGCTGATGGGTGTCTCTCAAACGGAATTCCAAATTAGATTTGCAACAAAGACCGAAAGCAGTAAAAATCCGTTTGAGTGCCAATTCTGACAAAGTGATTAAAGTGATTTAATATTATGCCTTACAGTAACAAGGAACTAGAAAAATTAATGCATGAAAAAAGGGGATAGAAGCAAACCATCTATCCATCCTCAGTAAGATTTTTTTTTATGTATTTGAAAAAAGTATCTTATGCTCACCAAGGCTGCATTTATTTGATCATAAATGCTGTAAAATCAGCAATAATGTGAAATGTAACAATTTAAAATAACCGTTTTCTATTTTAATATATTTAAAGATGTAATTTATTCTTATGGTGGCAAATTTCAGACACCCATATTCCAGTCTTCAGAGTCACATGATCAGAAATCATTCTAATATGCTGATTTTGCTGCTTAAGAAACATTTTTTTTTTGTTGAAAACCATGTTATTTTTTTTTTCAGGATTAGAAAGCAGAAATATAACAGAAAACTTCTGTAACATTATACATGTCTTTACTGTCACCTTTGATACATTTATTGCATCCTTACAGAGTAAAAGTATACATTAAAAAAAAGAAAAAAGTACTGATGCCCAACAATTGAACTGTAGTGTTTGTATATATAGTTAAAATAATATATCAATAAAATAAAATGTATAAAAATTATTTTCTATATTTATTTTTTAAATATTTTCTGTAATGTATCGATGTACACTTGTTCCCTGTGCAATTTGCAGTCCCTTTTTAGACACAGGGTATAAACACTTTTTTTAAATGGGTGTATATCTAGTGAAGTCCACTTCAAAGGACACTATTAGGAATGTACCCATGAAGTAGGAGTGAGAATGAAAGTGAACACACACACACTACCTTAGGTGATTTGAGGTCCCCTCTCCTCCAGTTGGTGTCTATTCTGTGTTGTCTGATGTAGGCACTCTTCCAGGGACTGTGTGTAAACCCTGGCTTGATAACCTTCCTTCTCTTTATGTGCAAGGGTTCGTCAATACCTGCAAAACAGAAGTTTTCTATATTGGTGACGCTCATTCAATGAATGGTTCTATTATAATGGCATCAATCAGGCAACTATTTGATATAGGTGTGGTTGATGGAATAATTTCCAAAGTCACAGTTTGTGGAGAGTGGTGAAATCACCTTCTTCTTTGCATTTTTCCCTCCAGAGCAGGTTGTCCTCTGCTAGAATGCGCCAGTAACGACACGTCTGAGCAGCCTGAAGCAGATCCTTTGGCTCCAGAAATGACAATACGTGTAAGGCCAACTACAACACAAGACAGACATAAGAGAGAGACATCAGGAGAGGGTGAGGAATGCGGTTAGAGAAAGGTGAGGCTTACTTCTTTGGGAAGTAAAAAGAAAAATCCTTAGTTTGGGCATTCAGCCATTTTAGTCCTACTAAATGACTAGGGTCTTCACTTGATCACAGTAGTACAAGCGTTTTTTTTTTTTTTCCTCTGTTCTCCCATTGTCAAGTGTGCTGCCATTTTGCAAAGACCTCAGTGAAGACAGAGCATGTCCAAACAGTTCCACCGTTACTTATGCAATCAATCACAAATGTTGCTGCCTGAGATTCCACAGTGTGTACAGTATTAGCCTAGAGGAGCTTTTTCCACAATCTGCTTCAATCAGCCAGACAGACACACCCTGCACTCACACAGAAGAAAAACAACCTTGATGGGGAGGAGAGCCAGGAAAGAGGGAGACAAGATGACAGGTGATGGAGAACAAGAAAGGCAAGCTGAAACAGCGACAGGAAGAAGAGAGGATGAAAGGAAGAGGGCTGCCGTTACAGAAAGAAAAGGAGCAGAGAAAGGGGAGGGGGAGGGGGTGCCAAGGTAGTTTCCTCTCTATATTCTTGAACAGAGCTTTGTGATCTCTCTCTGAAGAGGTGTAAGAGAGGACATGTCTGTCAACTAATCTCCAGCACCTACTACTCTGCTCTAAATCCACCCTGTCAAATATCTGAGAAATAATGTTAAATTAAAATGAAGGGGAAATCAGTGCTTTGTTTTCATTAACTACAGTCATTCCAAAAAATAAAACATTTCTGAACACGTTAGATGAGTGATTTTGAGGTTATATTTACCTCTCTGGGCAGCAGTGAGATGAAGTCTCTTTGAAACTGTGGTTCGATCACCTGCATCATATGTTTCACCTGCGTGGGCTCACAGCTGTCAATCAACTCATCCAGCGCAAGCAGCTTCTCTGGGCCACTCCAGCTCTGTAACACATACGTCAGCACATGTGACCAAGAACATATATAGAATGTGTGCACGTTTACATTTAGCGCTTTCAATTTGAACTGGCAATGCACCGGCTATACTGCAGCAAACCATTCCCTAAAATGGTAACTTCTGGCATGGATGGAACCATGAAGGTTCTTGTGAGTCAAATGGAAGAGACGTCATGTCTTGGGGCTGTTGGAAACTTCCCAGGGTTCGTTCTCTCCATATTAAGCGGCGGTCAACTTGATCCAGTTGAATAAAATGTTTCGCTGATCTCATGGTGTTCAGAACTTAATTCGCTCTCAGTGAGGACGTGCTGCACCAGAGAGATTGTGCCAAAGTCATTCCGCTCTGAAGCGCATCAAATGAGGGAGGAGGATTGCTCAGGGATGTTTATGATGGAAGAGGGATGTACAGAAGAGGACTATAGGGAGGTAAAGCACCGGTAATTTACTACTGAAACGCTTCAGCTGGGGGAACTCAGCATTGTTGTTGCAGACTGGTTTATGTCTATATGTGTTTATGCAAGCACAACTGACACTTAACAACTCAAATAATGATGCACCATTAAACAGCTGAGCAAATGTCTGATTCAAATGTTCAATTGTGTGGGTTCCTTAATTGAAGCCAACTAATTAGACTAATCTTGAGATACAGGCTTCCCAAACTTTATCACTGAATTTCCATGACTTTTCAACAACATTTGTGATTACTTAAGGAATTTAAAAAAATAATTTTCATAAATATTTAATTTACAAACAGCAATTTCAGCCGAATGATTCTATAATTATGTATATAATAATAATAATATTTTGGAAATTCGTGATTAGTAAATTTATTTCTTTAGAAATAATTAACACTTATTAAGCAAGGACACGTTAAAATGATCAAAAGTGACAGTAAATACATTTAAAATGATATAAAGACATTTTATTTCAACAAAGGCTGTTGTTTTGAATTTTCTATTCAAAGAATCCTAAAAAAAAATTACCATGTTATCCAAAAAAATAAGCAGTACAAATGTTTAACATTTCAGTTTTGCCATCACAGGAAAAAAAAAAAAAAAAAAGTTATATTAAAGGAGAAAAAAAAATTGTAATACTATTTCACATTATTACTGTTTTACTGTATTTTTGATCAAATAAATGCAGCATTGGTGAGCATAACAGACTTCTTATAAAAAACCCCTGAACTTTTGAACAATAAGGTATTTAATAATTAAATTTATAATAAATAACTAAGGTTGGGGGGAGGGGATTAATTGTAGTTATTACCATGACTTTAAGGTTAACTTTTCCAATATAAAACATTTAAAATTCCTGTAAGGTTTTCCATGACTGTCAGAACAAAAATGACAAGGTTGCAATTTTAATTCCACTTCAACCCTGAACACACAGAACTGCCACTAAGATATATCACCACAGGCTTCCACTGTAGAATGCAGAAATGAGACATTTAATGTGAATCACGTAAGCGATACTAAAGCCGCTGACTCACAGGGATCCCGAGTGTCATTTGCACCTCCAGAAATAAGCCTTACAATAACTCAGGACAGAAACCACTGACTGACAAACAAGCAAAATCATTTCTGAACCCACTGCGTAAATGCATAGACAGACCACAATTAAGAGGATGTTGTACAAAACTGTTGATTCTCTCCTGAGACACCATTTAATGATATGCCTTTGACGTCATGAAGAATTATGCGCAAATTCCCAACTGCACTTTTAATAAAGGCTCATTTGAGTAAACGTAAAAATCTTGCATGACTCCCAAAATTAATTCGGAAGAAGCAAGAACATCTTAGGTGAAACTTTCAGCATTAGATGAAAGCTTCTTCATCCTTTCAGTCAACACAGGTATCTGCTATTTCATGCCAGAGCAGCTTCGTTAAGCCCGAGGACTGATCAAGCCTGTAATTATCTGTAAAGCAGAGCAAACACAGACTGAGGTGGAGCCTCTGCTTTCTGTTGAGGCTTGAATTGTTGTTTTAGTAAGATGGATATGACAACGACGTACATAGTTGTACATAGTTGCAAACTTGTAATGGCCGCATGTCCTTAAATATCTAGTATAGATTCTGTCAGATCTTCGTACCAGCACTGATTAATTGCGTAAAACCAGACTGCAGAAAAAAAGTTATGTTTCTTAGCAAGTGTTGTCAAGGAACAGAATGGAGCCCCCAGAGTCCCACAAATATATTCATGGGCTCATTTTAAGATTAAAAAATTGCCTCATTTGAGTTAAATCATGGCCACATTGCATAAACTCATTTCCTTATTTTAATTTAGTTGACATGCAGGGGGAAAAAAGCAAGATATCATAGCCACAAATTGACAATTCACTCCCATGACTAACTCAAATTCCTTGGAACGAATAAATAATTCATGGGAACAAATGATGCTCCTAAACAAAATCTCTAAATTCTGATTATCACATTTGAAGCTGCCATAAAATGGCCAATATATGCACATCTGTGATTTAAATTCTTTATTAATGCTTTTTGTCTAGAAGATTAGATAGCTCTTTAAACGTCTTTTTTGCATCTATGTTTCCATCCTAATTGTGAATTTAATTTTGGTGAAAAAGGGAATTGCACACAAAGATATACAAATAAAAAGACGCCTTCATCCAAAGTGCTCAAAATAACAAAACTATCACTTCCAGTTAAATTTATGCAAAACTAGGGAAGACGCTGTGGCCCTTTTATTATTAAAAACTTGTGGTTTAAAGTGTGCGAACATAAACATCAAGCAGATTCCTTAAGTCTTATGACAGTGTGTCAGACAGGAGGAGGAAATTGTAGCTAAACATCTGAGCAAATTATTGAATGATGTGAACTTAGACAAAGTCACAATACATTTTTGATGCACATCAAGGAATTTATTCAGTAAATGGACTTTACTACCTGCCAAAATTTGCATAAAAATGTGGATGAAAACCTGGCTAATTGGGGATTTTCAAACATTAAAAGACATATACACAACCATTCAAAAGTTTGATCTTTTAATATACTGAAAGTCACACATGCTCACCAAGGCTGCAATTGATCCAAAACACGGTAAAAAAAACATTAATATTGAAAAATATGTCAATTTAACATCATTATTAGTTATTTTAATCCATTTAATATATATTTCTGTAATGGCACATCTGTGATTTAAACTCTTTATTAATGCTTTTTGAAATCTGTTCACCGGCAACCATAAACAGACTACAGGTAGGCTAAGGAACCAAAATAATTGCCAGAAGAATTGTTAATAATAACAGCAATGTGTTTGTTATTATTATTAATTAATATTTTATAATAATAATAATAATAATAATAATAATAAATAAATATATATATTATATTTATTTAAAAACAGTAATTTTTACCATGATTAAGGTTTTAGTCCCCTGTTTTACTCACACCAGCAGCGAGAGTGCACCTGGTTAACTCCCTCTGGCAGGTCGAGAAAAACACTTAAATTGTTTGGTTGAACTCACCTGAAAGGTGCGGAGCCACTCCTGCAGGCCTGTGGGGGGCTGGATGGATGTGATACGCCGTCTCTGCTGACCCTGCCCGTTGACCGCTCGCAAGCCCCCAAATGTGGTGGGAGTGGTTGGGTACGGCAGTCCTGTGGGACTGTTCAGTGAGGGTTCAGGAGAGAAGGATAAAAAGAGAGAAAAACTAATTAGAGTTCAAGAGTGGGAAAAAGACACAATTTAAAACACACTAAATTATAACATTTGTAAAGGGCATTCTGGTGAAGAATTTATAACTATTCACTCTGACAGGAGACATCTGTATTGTAGTAATTTAACAATGATACACTGCAAGCCTGTAGTTTATGGAAGATGTGAAAACAAAATGGTTCACTGAATGCACTGTGAATGAAGCAACTATGAAAATCTGAGGCTTTATTTCAGAACAATGGTGTGAGAATTACGGCCAAAACCAAAGTGGTGAGTGTGGAATGAATTGGTGCCAGATGAGCACTACAGTCCACTTGAGCCGCTGTTGTGGTCCAACATTGGACAACATGACCATTTACCTCGGCATGATTACATTCAACCACCTGTCCCAAACTGATTCATTCAGATGTTTGAATTCATCTTTGTTTCATTCATTGAAACCCTTTTCTGTTTCATTTCGTGATTATCGAGTCCATGTAAAACTGTGCTCAAAAGCATAATGTATGCAAACAATTAGGAACTGAAGCACATTCCTTTTTCCAGAGAAAGGAACACCAAAAGTTGTCCCATGTCAGCAGTCCTTACTGCATGTCTCAGGGGCCCTACACTAA
This sequence comes from Chanodichthys erythropterus, assembly GCF_024489055.1. Lineage (NCBI taxonomy): Eukaryota > Metazoa > Chordata > Actinopteri > Cypriniformes > Xenocyprididae > Chanodichthys > Chanodichthys erythropterus. Next base: position 20,929,193 of record NC_090232.1, read on the forward strand.
CACCAAAAAGACAATTCAGCACTCCTTCCTTGCATTCTGCTTATCTGTGGATATCTTCTCCGGTGCAAGAAACGAACGGATGAGAAGGAGAGCGGGAAGAGTACAGGCGAGCACATAGTGAGGTCTGTTTCATTATGGATTCATATTTAATGGGATTTGAGACCGAGATGCCAAGATGCTTCAATTACCCAGCGCGCAACTGCTGCCTGGTTGGCCGTGTACTATTCTAGTATAAACCAGGAGAACACCTGCGTCTTGACAATAAGGCACGAATACTCGTCAGAGCTGACTGCTGAGCTTGGGTTTCCCGACTAAGGAACCTCTTAAGTGGTGATTCCATGTTTAGGGGGTTTTGGATTGACTGTGTGTCATTTCTGAACCATTAGCGACACCAAAATTAAGCTAGATTTGCATTTCCTGATGTATATATATAGCTCTTGCAAGGCAGCAAAACAAAGCATTTAGGTTTCAGGTGAGCTTTGCAGTGTAAAGGCGGCTAGATGATTAGACAGATACAAAAAAGTAGTTTAAATAGCTATGTGCCCATTCTAATTGTGAATTTAATTTGAAACTACTGGGGAAGACACTGTGGCCCTTTTATTATTGAAAACTTGTGATTTTAAAGTGTGCGGACATTACACAAACATCAAGCAGATTCCTTACGTCTTATGACAGTGCGCCAGACAGTAGGAGGAAATTGTAGCCAAACATCCGAGCAAATTATTCAATGACACGTGAACTTAGGCAAAGTCTAATTAAATTTTTGATGCATAAAGGAATTAATTCAGTAAATGTGACTTTTTCACCTCATTTTTTTATCTTAGTGTTTAAATCCAGCATTTTTTAATGTGATATCCCAAAATTTGCATAAAAATGTGAATGAAAACTTGGCTAATTGGGGATTGTCAAACATTAAAATATATATACGCTACCATTCAAAAGTTTAAGATTTTTTAATGTTTTGAAAGTCACTTATTCTCACCAAGGCTGCATGTATTTGATCCATAACACAGTGAAAAAAACACATTAATATTGCACAATATTATTTCAATTTAACATCATAAATTAATGCATTTCAAAAAAAATATTTCTGTGATGGCAAAGCTACATTTTAGCAGCCATTATTCCAGTGTTTAAATGTCACCTGGTCATAAATCATTCTAATGTGCTGATTTGGTGATAAAGTAACATTTCTTATTATCAGTGTTGAAAAAGGCTGTGCTACTTGTTTTTGTGGAAACAGTGATATTTTTTTTCAGGATCCATGAATGAATAGAAACGGCATTTGTTTGAAATAGAAATCTTTTGTAACATAGTAAATGTCACATTTAATCACACTTAATCACATAAAATAACAGAGATGATATCTCATATAAACAATTACGTTTACCTGTATTATTTGGTAGATGTGCTCACTAAAGTTTTATACAACACAGGTTAAACATTTAGCAAATTTCAGGAAGGGTGGTGAAGGTTTTACCTTGGACAGGGCTTTTTTCCTGAAGGGAAAGATCGAACCTCGGGACCATGGTCCAACTTTCTCTTCATCTGCAACAAAGAGAAGGAGGGGTGCTGGTTAGTTTGGGTTTGTAGAGTGCAAGACAATGACAGCATAAACAAACAACAAAGCAATTTGACAGTAATGAGAGGCAGCATTCCTTAACCTGTTTAAAACCACATGCTACCGAGTGCCACCTGTGTTCCTTCCTTTGTTACAAAGTTCCTGAGCGAGTCTGGTTTTGTACTAGCGACTGTGTTGGGTATTGTGCTAGTTCCCTCACCACTAAATGTAGGCCAGAGGAAGGAAGGTCATGTCCACTTTATAGTGACATGGCACAGAAAAGATAAAGTCTGACAGCTGATGCTAACACGTCATGGGAGTCTTCAAAGGGGTGTATGGGATAGACGTACACATCCCTCAGAGGAGTTGGAAAGGGGGCCACATACACACAAACACACATCTGTGTGGGCGTGACAGGCTGTGCTTTCACAACAGCCTAAATTTATATGGGCTTAAAAGAGAAAAATTACTAACCCTATGCTTCACTGTCTCTTTCTATGTCACCCACCCCCCACACAGGCTGAAATGGCCCTGGTTTTGCTGCATAGTTGGTGCCTGGCTACGGAGCATCTACTCTGGAAAAACAAGGGTTCAGTGTCCTCAACACAATGAGGTCCTAAAGCACATTTGAATAAAACTATTTTAGGAGGGTACAGAGCTGCCAGTGAATCTGTGCAGTTCACTTTCAGGAGAAGCTCAGTGATAGACTCCAAATTATGAATCAGTGTGCTGTGCCAAGGGTTTGAGAGTCATTAAGGATGTGAGCAGAAAATTAACAGTGATGAGTAAAGATTTTCACTACTCAAATAAGCACATACTGTACAGTTTACAATGTTGTTATGTACCATCCCCACTGCTTAATAACAGGTCTGAAACTATTAAATCAACATTCAGTGCGTTTACGTGTACAACAATATGCTAATAAGTCTGATTCAACAAACTCGGCAATGACAATTTAAATGAGATTTTATTATTCAGCATTCAATTGACCAAAAGTGTAAATTCTGATTCAAATAAATGATTTTCATTTAAACTTCCCAATCTTGAAAAAAAAAAAAAAAAAAAAAATGTATCGGGTGTCACGTTAATATAATAATATTTCACAACTGTATTTTGATCTAATAAATGCAGCCTTGTTAAGCATAAGAGACTATTATTATTACTACAGTTTGTAACAATGATATATGTAATCTTGAGCAAATATCAAAATGAATATTACATTTTCATATTGCATTACATGAGCTGATGCCTGCAGCATTTAAAACCATTGATTCTAGCAATTCATTTTTATATAAACAAAATATCTGCCATTGCCAACATGAAAAAAAAAAATTATTGCTTATTGCTAAATTATTGAAAAACATATCGCTATCAGCCAAAATGGTAATAGTGCATTTCTATGCTTAAAAAATTCATGATATTTCATGGTGTTGAGACAATCATAGAAATTTCTGGGTTAAGATCATCATGCTCAGGCAAATTTATTTTAGTTTACAGTAAAACTGCTATTCATTGATCTGATATTTACATGAAGCCAACAAAACATTCGCATGATCACATTTGCTGCAACTGATCTAATGTCTGACAAGTCAGGTGTTTAATACACTTGAGGTTTGAGCTGATAATGAAGCTCCTTATGGATTTCTGAAGGGACCACATGCTGTGAAATTCACAGTAAATGAGGGGGAAAAAGCTGAACTACTGCAGAAACATCCATGAAATGCAACATCAAGACCAAAATCCAGACCCGGCGCCAGGATACACGACTTGGAGGGCATTTATATTTCTAAAAACCCCAAAATAATTTGAAAATTAAATTATATTGTATATTTTCAGAACACAGTGCAATTTATTTATTAACCCTTTTCTAAACCAACTATATTTGTTTTTAGTGCACAGCATGGCAAGGATCACCCGAAGCGGATTCCTCAGTCAATGATCTCACCGCAAAGGTAGTCAAAAAGACAGGAGAGGCAGGGTGTGCGAGTGAATATGCATGAACGAAAGATAAGATAATAAAAAGATGGCATGACACTGAAGATGTATGAACGTGTAACTGCTTAAGTGCCGGTGTGTGTTTGAAAGTGTTAAGACACTCTTAGGTTACTCCATGAGAATGTGTAAACACAAAACACGCCGGGAATGCCACATTTGCTAATCGCTACTAATACCTAAACCTGTCAAGCCTACTTGGTAAAAAGCACTTAACACAAAATAATGTGAAAGCATTCATTTGCTTAGTTATACATTCACTTCTCTGAGTGGATTAGACTGTCGCTTTACTCTAGGGTTCACAGCGAGAGCCATCTGATTTTAGATGAGTCACTGTGTAATCATTCTCCGTGTCTGACACCACAGAGCAAAAATGGCTTGGTCTGTGGTTAACAGGAATGCTTGTGTTCATGGAAACCGGTGCAGTCTTGGCAAATAACCTGTTTTAGTGAATAAATCCTGTGATTTATGAATGAATAACCTGGCTTTTCATTTTGGCAACTACTTAGGAACGGTCCTGACTGCATATGTAGCTGAACTTCTTGCTTTTTAGACTATAAGAGTTTCACAAATGCGACCTTAACAATCATAAAAAAATACGGAACAGAAACTATGAGAATGTCAGGAACTGAGCATCATGAAGGTTATCATTAAAGGGATTGCATGATATATTTTCACATTCTAATACCATCAAACATCTCTAATGAGTTCTGTCTTTAGAACCGAACAATTAACAAGATTGCCGGGAGCATCCGTCAACGTCACTGCAGTTTACTCGTTCTGATCAGAGGACACTCTGAAAACTGCAGTGACTGCAAGCTTCTGATAAGCTCTCCAATTTAAAACATCCATTTCACTCAAATTTAAAATCATAAAGTGTTTGTTTGTGCCAGATGTGGCTCGGTTTCCCCCCGTCAAAAGCAATGACACAGTGACCCAATCACTGTAGGGTGGTCTGATGCCTCCAGCCAGTGGAGGATACACACCCTTCAACAGGCAGCGCAGAAGATGATGCTTCACCACACTGACACGACTCCGTCACAAAAACATTCACATATCACAACACCAAAGCGACTTTACGTTACATATTAACATGGCTACAATAACAGCAAAGGAGTCCCAAGTTTCTGCTGCATATCAGGCTACATTACTGCAAAGCACAAAATAATATTACCAACAGGTTTCCTCTGAATGGTGCAGGAAGAAATATGATAGCACCACACTCATTTGAACTATCAAATAAGAGTCAATTATACATCAAAAAGCGGTTAACTCTTATATAAGAGCCAATAAATCAGATTTAACGTTACAAGTAAATAAGGCTAAGAAGGATGCAGCGCTCCTTAAGATGTAGTAAAGGGAATGGATAGATATGTATGATGTAGGGAGCGCAGGTGCAGTATGTGTGTGTTAGGATGGGCAGATGGTGAAGAAATAGTGCTGGAGCCCATGTTCTCCAAACCCACCCCATAATCAAGTGCATCACATCCATTTCTATGTATGAGCTTCTTGACTTAAAGTATAGGTTCAAGTGAATGAATATCGCAGTAGGTGATTCTCTATGTCAGCTGGAGATTTTTCCGCAGTGGCCGTAAGAACAGTCGCATATTTCACCGACGCACCCTTAAAGACGAGCGCCGATATACCCGTGTACGCCGTCAGAGCGCGACGCGACAAACCCGAACGCTGACATTATAATCAACGAAGCTGTGTACATTGCACGCGCGCGCATCGTATTTGAATATTACACATCGCGCTGTACGAATCGACAGTGTAGGCTACACCACTTCTCTGATTTATAATGGGAGCGTTCCTGTCGCGTCGCGTCAGCGTTGATGGGCTATTAAAGCGAGACCCTTGAAAGAAGGCGGTTGGCCGTTATCGATATAAAAGCCGCAGTGCATCCAACACGAATATCGGCGTTTACTCACTTTATAGAAGATCATCTTTAAAGTGCCGTAGAAACCCATGGTGATGGTGATGACGATAATCCGGCTGTGATTCACTGAGAGTCGATGAAGAATTTATTGAAATATATCTGCGCGATAAGGGCTCTATTAATCCCGGATAGATCCGACAGGGACATACTCATCCACGGACGGATGCATATGAAGCCGAAAGGAAGAATCCAACGACCCGCCCGTCTGTCTCTTTGACCGTCCTCTGAGCGGACTGACTGAGCGAGCAGAAGGAGAGAGACGGGAGGGGAGGGGAGGAGAGAGAGAGAGAGAGGGAGGGATAGGGAGAGGGAGAGAGAGAGAGAGAGAGAGAGAGAGAGAGAGAGAGAGAGAGAGAGAGAGAGAGAGAGAGAGAGAGAGAGAGAGAGAGAGAGAGAGACCCTTCCCTGTTCAGAACCTCCCCTGTTCTCGACATCCAGCACAAAAACCTGGACTTTATACACGACTCTTTATTAATTACCTAAATAAGGTTTGAGTCTATATATAACGCATAGGACTTCCATATATTTTTATTTATTAAACATTAATATAAATATATATTTCTTATTTTAAAATGACATCAAATGTTATGACAGAAAAACCCATTAAAGGATACACCAGGTTTAAACGCTGGGATGGAGAGGGGGAAAAAATAAGCCATGTGACCAGGATCTCATCAAAATGAAGGGAGTTTGGAATCACTTTGAAGTGGGCTATGCTGCCTTATATTATCCCATATTACTGCTTCAGAAATTACCATACATGAAATATTCATTTAAATTAAAATTATTTTATTACACAGTAACAGGCAGAGTTGTCATTCTCAGCTTTGCATCAGCATCCTGATCAACTTTGGTGTTTATTTTGTGATAATGACTGGCTGGCGGTGCATTATCCTGCTTATTACACGACTGCTTACAGAAATGGACATAAAATATTGATTCGAGCTGAAATTCATTTATTAACTTGCTTGTAGAGACAGCAGAGAGACGGCTATGAAACAGATTTCCCAAACGAGTGGTCAGTTAAAATAGCATTGCCCTGGACAACTGTCATTATTCATAATATTTGACATTTGCTACAATTGACAAACTAGATTCAAGTATTCAAGAGAGCCCTGTAATAAATTGTATTATGTTATTAGTAAAACGAAAATGGACAGAAATGAAATGCTGGCTCTCAGGAGGATACACTGGCTATATGCAGGGATCAGATGACAGGTTTTCTGCAGATGAGGAAGTGAATGATGCAGCTCAGTGAACTGGGCTGTACATAAAGCCAGAGGACGAAAGTGGAAGAGCCTGAGATTATATTCAACCGAAACTGGGTGGTGCACGCCTTCCACTTGTTGCCGATCCTGAGCCCACCCCTCAGCCGCTGAAGACGATTGGCGGCCCCTCCTCTTGTTATTTCCGTCAGACTGAGCAGGTGGTATTTGGCACTAGGGGTGGTTTTGTGTGGACTGCATGATTAAAGATCACCCAAGCGTATACAGACACACAAAGGTTGTTAAAAAAAATTTGACCTTAAATTGCTTTCAAATAATATCTACACTAAACTACACAGGTGTGCAGAGTTTAGTGTGCAGAGGAGCAAAAACCACAACCAGAACAAATAGGTCATGCAAATAAACTGATAACTCTGTCAAAAGCAAGCAGCAAACTAGTAAAGAAGATAAAAGCTTATATTCATCTTAATGTTCATTTCACCATTTACTAATACATTATTACATTCAAAAGTTGTATCTGTTAATATTTAATGGACTTGAGCTAAAATGAACTAACAATTAACGTCAGTTATAAGAAAGATTAACACATACTATAACAGATGTATTGCTCGTTTTTAGTTATTAATGATAGTTATTGTAATAAACTAACGTTAACTTATAAAAACTTATTGTAGTGTTACCTAAAAACAACCATTTGACAAAAAAAGGTTCTCTAAAAATCAGATACCTGGCTGAGGTGCTCTTCTGTTTAGATTTCAAGATAATTTAAACAAAAGATAAAAGAGGTGACATAAAGAGGTGACTGCTTGTTGTCTGTTTTGTTCCTGTGACTCACTGAACAAGCCGAGACATGTCCCACAGACACCTCACTGATGCCTCTACTAAACCACCCTGACTGCTAAACAGAGAGCCATGAGAAATACTTAATAGTGTTCTTTAGCACTCATAATTACATTTTCATGACACAAATTCAGATTTCACTAGTTAATAGCATATGACCTATTCCAAATGTATTTAGTATGACTTAAGTTACATCCCTGCCTTGCTGTACAGAAATTATGTCCAATATAAGTAATTTTTTGCAAACCAATTAAAAACCAAGTCTAATTACTAATCTTCCTATACAATGTCATTTCAGTAACCAAACTAAAACTCAGACAACAGACAAATCCACGGCATCAATGACAAACTGAGAACAGTCACTGAAGCTTAAAGGGTTAGTTCACCCAAAAATGAAAATTATATAATTAATTACTCCCCCTTACGGCGTTCTACAAATGTAAGGCATTCGTTCATCTTCGGAACACAAATCAAGATATTTTTGATGAAATCCAAATCAGTGGTTCAAAGTCACGTGATTTCAGCAGTTTGATATGCGATCCGAAACACTGATTTGAAACAAATGATTCGTGAAGCTTCGAAGCAGTGTTTTGAAATCAGCCATCACTGGATATTGTTGAAAAGTCTTTTTTTTGGCACACAAAAAGTATTATTGACACTTTATAATATTAAGGTTGAACCACTGTACTCACATGAACTGTTTTAAATACGTCTTTAGTAGCTTTTCTGGATCTTAAGAGGTTCAGTGACTTTGCTGGCAATAGAGGCCTCACTGAGCCTTCGGATTTCATCAAAAAATATCTTAATTTGTGTTCCAAAGATGAACGAAGGACTTACGGGTGTAAAACGACATGAGGGTGAGTAATAAATATTATTTTCATTTTTGGGTGAACTAACCCTTTAACAGCACAAACACCCCAAAGTTTCTGTGTTGTTGCTTTTTTTTTTTTTTTTTTTTTTTTTCACTAGTTAAACACCAAAGTTGACAGGTAGCAGGCCATGTCTTCCATCTATCAGCACTGGAGCTCAGAACAGTGGTTGCCATGCTTCAACCCCAACCATTTCATTACACTTCCCCAAAAAGGGTTCAGATCAAACAAGCCGGCAAGTGTGATGAAGCCAGACTAAACAAATCTTAAGGGACTGTGGTTGGTGTTACAATGCTCATTAAAGCCTAATCAAGGAAAATGGGGGGAAAAAGGGAAATGTATCAAGGAAGTGTTAGCAAATGTGATCTCTGCCATTTGCCTGATATTCATTACAAAGGAAACAGCACAGGATTAATAGGGCATCTACTTGTGAAACAATCAGCATGGCATCAAGTACCTTCTATTGACTGCCAAGGGCTAGGTGCTCCAAATAACACCAAACGGAGTTAAGGCTACAACAAACCATGTTGTTATTTGAGCTAGCGGTTTTAAAAACCACTTTCGAATCAACATCCTAATATGCCCCATTGAGACTGATTCTCAGAGAAATCCATTTAGAGTATAACACTGTTGCCTCATCCAGATAATGAAAGTGTAGGTATATGAAATTGTATTAATGGATTTTATTAACAATGTGTGCGGTTGTTCAGCATTGCAAACAGTGAGAATATGCTTGAAAAGAAGGTAAGTACTGGGAAAACAAACCTTGTGGGTTTAGACTTACTTGGTCCCTTCCTTGATTTGTTCTCCTTGCACTTAAAAATACAAATAATATAAAGTTAATCTTTTCAGGTGCAGTGATACTGTTGTGCAGGGAGAGTTACTGCGACCCAGTGTTAGGGACAAAATTGCACCTGTCAAAAGTTTCCAAGCAATTTGTTGATGAATTGCTAGGAAAAAAACTCTTCATCTTACACAAGTTCCAATGAATCTGTGTCCTGAAGCCAATGAAACTGGCCGTTACGGCAATAACCTTGGCAACAAAGTCTGCACGAAATGAAGAAAAAATGTATTAAGATAAACTCGGTGACACTTATCCCTGTTCTTCACAAATGGCAAACATTGTATTTTGTTGGAGTTAACCTAAGATACAGGTGTGATGACACATTTCACAACTGTTAGAACATCACCATGGCAATCCCTAAACAAACTGGAGTGTGTATGTATGTTAGGAGGGGGTCAAGGGACTGGGAGTTTGTATGTATAAAGCTCTTTTCTCTTGCCTTCGCAGACAAAAACCCTCCTAAACTTTACACAGCGGATAGGAATGTATGGCATGTGAGAAGGTCCTGCCCGTGTCTTTTGAAGAGACTCTGACCCCTCCGCGTTCACAGTGGAAAATTAACTGAGTCCATGGTGAGAGGCTTTCCCTGACATGCAAAAACAAAAAAAAAAAAAAAAAAAAACAGGTGCTTTCCTGGGAAAACTTGGGTTGTAAAGCCCATTTTCTTATCTCTCAATTTCATGGATTTTAGAATGCTATAGATATGCTTAAAGCAACAAGACCTGCCAGACACATGATAGATGGCCCACAACAATGTTATATATATATATATATTTTTTTTTAGTGAAGCAGCACTACAGATTCCAAGAAAATGTTAATTTCTTAAGACACTATCACAAATCAAGCAGGCAAAACGCCAAGAACAGGCTGCAAACAGGAGGACAGCTTGTGAAAATATGTGGATGCTAAACAGCTAGTACATTTGATTGAGAGGACCCCTTGAAAACCCTCTTGAGTTTGTTCAAATATTAGATTATTTGAAATTTGACTAATTAAATATATGGCATGGGAGTTTAGGATGTAAAATGTCAACCAACATGAACGGTTAGATTTTTCATTTAAAAAAATTATTCTCTTTCATTCTTTGTCACTGACCCTGAATCATTCAAAAGTAAAAGAAAAGTCAAGAAAATTTAAATGTCAATGTTAAGAAACATTAAATAAAACTCTAAATTGTAAAAGCATTCCTAAACATTATTTAGAAATTTTATTGAAAAGAAAATGGAGGACAGGCAGTGTCCTCCCCATGAATGGGCAACTGATGCAAAGCGAGCAAACGCACATTCCAATCGGCCAGATGACATCGAGGTTAATGAATTCGCCTGCGGACCGCCGCATCCTACGAAGCACAATGACACCATCTGCTCCTGACCCAGGCATTTAGCCTCCAACTTGACAATAAGATCCTGATCCATCACGTTTGATTGGGTCATGCCGAATGACGTTCAGGCAGCATCACACATGGGTGGGTGAATGATGAGATGGAATGATACACAGAGACAACACAGGGTCACTGTCCAATTTAGGAATTGGATAAACAACAATGCTGGGTAAATTAATCAGATGTGTGCAAAGCACAGAAGAGTAGAGGGAAATGACATCTGTGATTTTAGGAAAAATCACTTAACCTGAGAAGATGTAAACGCAAATGCAATGTAATATATATTACAAAATATTCTCTAAATAAGATCCAGACTTTTTTAAAATACAATTTTAAAAATGATTACAATCAGAATGAATATAAATGGGCCTCTTGACTCTTCAATTCCTTTATGAGGGATGGGACAATATTATCATGGTCTAATGCACAGGTTTTTCTGCCATTTAGTATAGTATGTGCACCATACATAGGCACAATCAATTACGTTTATAGGGTCATACATGCAAATGTACCATTTACTTCAAGAACTAAAATATACAAGCATACATGTTCACTGACCTTTGCACTGATCTTATCTTGCAATATAACTGTCATAAATTCTTTGCAAACAAACTGACTCAAATGTGGTTAATCATGCAATAAAATCTAAATAGAGACTGTTGTTTGTTAGCAACAGAAAAGGGAAGGTATTTTCTGCTAAGCCCCAAAGAGTTGTTCCACATCTACTATCAAGAACAGGGGCCGTATTCACAAAACATCTTAAGGCCAAAAGTAGCTCCTAACTTGCCGATTTAAGAGAAACTCTTAAAAATAATGGGCGTGTCAGTCCTAATTTTAGGACTCCTAAATGTTTGCTCTAAGAGTATTTCAAAGCATTTTAGCGCTAAAACTAGCTCCTAAGCCTGTAAAACGTTAGAAGTAGTCAAGAGGACTCCTAAATCACTAAGACCAAATCACAGACAGTCCTAATCCACCCAAAGACCCCCCAAAAAACTTTAACAAATAAATAAATATTGTCTGATTACCTGTGGCAAAGGTTTCACACTTACAAATGATTGAATAGAGTAAAAGATATAAATATATAATATAAATATATATAATAAGCGTATTTGGTGTGCTTTCCAAAGGGATGGAGGGCTCTGAGCTTGAACCCAAAGTTCTCCCCGTATCCCCAGCCGAGAGTGAGGAGCGGGGTGGTGGAGGGATGCAGAAAACTGTCAAAGTAACTATAGGCGAGTTGGCTCTCGTCTGTGTATATATTCCTCCTCTCGAGCTGATTAGAAAGACCGTTTGAATGCGTTTCTCCCAAACTTTGTTTATAAAACGTAATTTGTCGCTTGAATTCTGCAATCTCTTGAGATGCGGACATCAAAGAGGCAGACAATTAACCGTATATACTAGTTTAATTAGTGACAATTAGCCTACATTTTAAAACCTTTATGGCAACAATATGGCAACATTTTATTTTGACTATGGCAACATTTTTATTAAAGAAATATTTATTTGAATAGGGCAACATTTGTATTTTAAAACCTTTATTTTAATGTGGAAACATGACACCTCATTCTACAATATTTCTATGATTAAATCGCTGACTCCTCCCCCATCAGCCAATCACTGTGTATACTCCATAGCAACGAGGTCAACCCCGCCCTTACTCTTAGCTTAAGACTTCAGTCTATTCCTTAGTAAAAGTTTGTCTCAGCAGCTTTGTGAATAGGTTTTAAGAGAAAACTCTTAGCTAAGAACTTTTACTGCTATTTAGGAGAACTCTTAGTGGTAAGATAAAATGTTTTGTGAATACGGCCCCAGAACTTTAAAGTCTTAAGGCAAAAAAAGTCCTTTAGTTTGTGTAGAAATGTTGTGGTCATTCCTTTTAAAACACCAGGAAAGAGGGCTACAAAAAACTCCAGGTGTTGTTTTCCTATATGGGGACTGTAATTTTACCCTGCCTGTAGTTGTAATGTTGGGTAATTAGTGGGGACAGTGGCTACAACTTTATTTTTCCAGCTGTTTGTGAAGTGAAGCTGTCCATGATTTCAGTAATAGTAACTGTTACTGACTGGTCACAGACTGGTTTGTCAGCATTCTTTAGGACAGTGAAAGGAGCCTAAGGCATTAACCTTACACAGCAATAGATTTTGATTCTAGAGCAGGGGTGTGCAATCCAGCTCCTGGAAAGCCTCTATCCTGCAGAGTTTAGCTCAAATCCTAATTATACACATCTGAATGAACAAATAACGGCCTTCAGGATCAATAGAAACTTCCAAGAAAACTTGTTGGGGCATGTTGGAGCTAAACTCTACAGGACACTGGCCCTCCAGGAGCAGGATTGGACACCCTGTTCTAGAGAACCACAATGTGACAAAACTGAGGTGCTGACCTTATAGTAATTCAGTGAGTAGATATGATAAGTTAACCCCTCCCCTGATAGCTTGAAGTGAACCATAACAGGAGGGCAGCAGTCAGTCCTGCACAACATGAAAGAACATACTGTTAAAAGCTCCACTTTTGACCCTCTGTGTTGCAGTGAAAGACAGGTTTCTTCAAAGGTGCAGTGACCTTTAACATAGCAGATTCCCACAGAAAGTCTTTGCCCTGATCTGGTTTCATATGATTTTCGGGCCACTCAAAGTGTGTTAAATGTAGGTAACGTGAGAAAAGAGACATGAAGAGCAGCCGGCAATGTCATCTGGAAACACTATGAAAGTATAACCTTTTTCCTTTTTGAATGAAGTTTGAAGACCAAATTATATTACTTGCCCTACTCTGAAACTAAGTCAAGGATGTGAAACTTCTACATCCAAGTCAATTTCCAAAGACAGAGAGGCAAGTATCTTGAAGCAAACACAATTAGTGAAGAAATGTCAATGCTTGACAGGGAAATGCCACAAAATGAATAAAGTTTGTATGATGTTTTTTTCTAAAGACAGTTGCCTAGGGTCTGCTCAGAGCATGTGCATATGGATTTGTAAACCGATGCAATCTAATGCCAATGCAGTTGTTGATATTCTGGCTGAAAATTTTCTTCCCACTTTGATGAGAGATGGTGCAGATTGTGCAGACAAGTCCGGATAACATCTCTGACCATCTTCCTTAAAAAATAAATAAATAAATAAATAAAAAATTCTCATTAAAAGCAGACCTTTCATGGGCTGTTTTTGTGGAGTCACTTGAGAAGGTTTTTTGAATCCGTGACTGCAACAGTGTTTGTGTGTGTGTAAAAGAGAAAGTAGTGGGCTATGGAAGGTCAACTAACACTGTAGATGATGATGATTACCACTAACAGATAAAAATAGACCCAGATTACAGTCCTGGAGCTCCACTAACAATGTTTTGTACTCTCATGAATGCATTTAAAACTGAAGAAAGGAGACATGAAGTCTGTGGGGTGAGAGGCCGCTGTGGTCTTGAAACCTCCGTGTGAACCAAACAGCTCTGCGCTCACAGCTAAAGGAAAAAATAAATACCCCCTATAGCAGCTACAAGTTCTAACCACTATCCTACAGATTTCCAGCTCTATGAAGATGATGAATATTATGGAAGAAGGTGAAATATTGTTCTGTTAGCACATTCCTTGTACTTCGTTTGCACTTTGTCTTCTCTAAGGAAACTCTTTTGATGGATTAGGTGTATCCAGAGTTGGAATTACCTGAGAGTTTGAAAAGTGGAAAAATTGATGAACCAAAGGTCTGGAGAAGCTAGAACTTCAGGAAAGTAATCTCAGGATCTAAAAGTAAACAGCCTGTGCTTTATGCTGCACGTTTTAACGTGATATATGGCCTCCACAGGTGAGTCAGAGATGCTCTCATGTGGAAGGAATGCAGGTGGAACATCTTGGCAGAACAAGTGTACAACACTTGCTAAAGATGTTGGCCCAGTCATTTACAGGAAAATCATCCCTTGTGAGATTTATTAAGTAGTCACTAAGTATACTTTCATCCACAGTGACTGTACAAATTTACAGGTACAGCCATCCTGGTGATATCAAGAACCTTAAGGGTGCAACAGTGATGGTTCATTGGGGATTGTTTCTTGTCATCTTGAATTAGAAATGTTTCAGTTACAAACCCTGAGCTCATCTTAGGTAAAAGCCATGGTATGCTGTGCAAAATCAACAGACGTTTATATAAGACTGTACGATACACATTACAGCCAAGACTTTATTCAGGGTTTATACAGGTTTCAGTAAGTCAAATTTAAGACCTTTTTAAGACATTTTAAGACCATAAAGATTGAAATTTAAGACCTACACGACGCATTACCAAAAAATATTAAAATCAAAGAAATTCTGAAAAAATCATTTTATTTCAATGAATTCAGTCATTGAAAAAGCATTAATTTAATTTACAGATAAAGCAATCACATTAGTAACCTTCCACACACATCAATGTGCCAAATGCCCAAAACCTTAGGCCCAAAATGAAAATAGGCTAAAACAAACTTGCCCTCAAATAGAAGAGATTTCATCTCATATTTATTTACATTACACACACACCAGATAATCCATTTTAGATAGATAGATACTTACCTCGGGATAATTAGAGTATCTATCTAACATGGATTATCTGATATAGGTGTATAGGTGTATAGGTGTATGTGTGTGTATGTGTGTGTGTGTGTGTGTGTGTGTGTGTGTGTGTGTGTGTGTGTGTGTGTGTGTGTGTGTGTGGTGTGTGTGTGTGTGTGTGTGTGTGTGTGTGTGTGTGTGTGTGTGTGTGTGTGTGTGGTGTGTGTGGTGTGTGTGGTGTGTGTGTGGTGTGTGTGGTGTGTGTGTGGTGTGTGTGTGTGTGTGTGTGTGTGTGTGTCCCGCACTGTCCCATGAACTGTGAGCCCAGGTACCTCGACTTAACAATTCCATTGTTCCAGAACAATGGTCCTGGTGGTCTGATTTTGGCTTTCATTGAACGTTACGACATACGGCCCGGTAAGAGTACGAATCAATTCCCTCTATATAAACTCCCCCAATCCAAATCTCGCCATTAGCCATCTTGTTGGGCCCGCAAGAGAACGGCTTCGCGATTACTGAATCAGGGAACATCACTTGGAAGAGATCGCTAATCTCACTGTTGCTATTAAATGAGTGGTGTTTGTTTAGTCACCGTGTGTAGTATACAAATCACCTCTGCTTTCGATGTGTCAGTCGCTCCAAAAGTACCCCGAAGGTTGTTCGACGGAGCTGTGATGATATTGCGCTGGAGACCGGAGGGACCAGGCATTGAGGAGGACGACGGCAGTGGTGAGGCTAATTGGCCGAGTCCGCTGAAGGGATTTTCCTGCTAGCTTGTGTTTCTCCGCTCTGGCGTGTGACTCCAGCGCCTTTACACCGCTTCACACCCAGACTCTCTAACTGATTTTTTTTTCTTTTCAAAGTTTGCAGTGAGCCTCGTACCTGGAGCTGGGTACCGCTTGTAACCAACAGCAGAAATCGCTGTGATCTAGCCATGTCTCGTTGAAAGTACACTTTCCCATTTTCCACACGTAGCCAAACTTTAACAAACTATGAGACGACGCAGACAAATTTCGCGGGCAGGTATTGCACTTATCACGCGATTTGTAGTTTTATCACCGCGTATACCAACACAAATATACCCCAGAAAGAACTACGACTCGCTACTTTTATGCTACTTTGTAATAACTTTCAGCAGGTAGCGTTTCTGGAAATGGGTAAAAAAAATTAAGACCTGACTAAATGAAATTTAAGACCTCGGATGAAAATCTGGCCATTTTTAAGACTTTTTAAGGCCTTAAATTTAAAGTTCAGAATTTTAGACTTTTTAAGACTTTAAGACCCCGCGGAAACCCCGTTATTCGTAATCGTCAAATTGACAGAACATAGCAGCAGTCACGCTTCACAACTGACATGAAAAATAATTGTCAGGGTGAAACTGAGGTAAAGTGACATTCAAATATATGTTTTGAGATGCGTGTACTTCATGCAGTAAGTGTTTAATCTTAATGTAGACCTTTAGCTTGAACCACGTGAACCTGCTTTACTCTACAGGGCATGTTCAGTCTTGTTGCAGCTGTCATTAGGTGTTTCCTCTCACACCAGCTCCTGTTCCAGACACTCCAGTCGGGCTGGTATAATACATAGTTTTCAGCGCTGAGGGAGGATCTTAACTATGCGGTTAAACCACAATTGCAGTTCTTTTATATCCATGTATGCTGATGCTGATTCTGAACCAGTTTCACCTCTTCAAATCTTACTCCTCTACAAGAAAAAAAAGCACCAAAGCTGATCAGACATCAGTGTCAAACTTCAACCATGAGGTGCTTTTTTGTAAGAACAATGGCTTTTGAAATGAAGAATGGAAAAATACCTGTAAAAATCAATCATAACTAAATGTACTACTGGTTGCTGTCTTCCAGAAAAGAAGAGAGAAAAAAAAAAAAACCACCTTGGCAAAGAAAAATGGTTCTTGACTTTTGTTTTGGATAGTGTGTCAGTTGAAGCGAGATGATGTAACTCAACAGCAATGCTGGCCTGTCTCGGATGTTAAGTGAAAGACATTGCAACTTTAAACAGAGTGATTAAAACAGAAATATTATGGTGTTTGTGATTATTTTTCTTATTTTGAATAGAACCATGTTCTTGCTCTAGTTGGTTGCAGAAATATTGACAAAATGGTGTTCTACTGACTCAAGTCTAGTCAATTTAGGTGTGGACAGCCGTCTGAGCTTAAATCAGTTCATGAAAACAATCAACAACAACAACAACAACAACAACAACAACAACAACAACATCAACAAAACATTACAATGTCTTCATTTAAGCGTAACAGATAGAGTAGGCATGACTTCAAAATAACAGTAAGGATCAGATTTAGCCTAATTATGGAGCAGTGCCTGTGGCAAAGGTTTAAAACCCTAACCACAAGCAAACAGAAAGAGTAAACAGAATAAGAAGTCTTCTCAAGAGCCTAAGGATAGGCCTCAGGGGTTGGAGGAGCTCTCGCTCACTCAGTTATATCTCAAACAGTTTTCAGAAAAACAACTCAAAGTTGGTAAGCACATGCTAAAAATCAGTGTTACCTGCTAGGAAAGCTGGTATCTGAAAGGTGCAAACTCTTTAATTGCACATTCAGGACTTAATTATACACGGTTTGAATATGGAGCAAGATTAATCACTTGAGGCACAGAGGCACAAACCACACTCCCTTGAGATATAAGAGAGACCTGTGACTCTGGGTCAAGATGTGAGAGTGTGATGAAGTAATTACTCTTAGTCAGGCCCTGTAGGACAAAGAGTGACAGCCGCTAACGGGATGATATCAAGTGTTTGGTTACATCTCCAGAGGGTTGAGTGAGCAGTCAGTCCCGAGCAGAGACACAATCCAGTAAGCTCCTGCTGTCTGTGTGTACTGCAAAATGACAAGAGCAGGTTCTCCCAACCTAATACCACAGCTGATGGCATAGGTGAGGGAGGAACACAATGTAGACAGAATGAGGCACTGAGAAAAAAAAAAAAGCAGGATGAAAATAAGCAATGGAGAATAAATACACATTGTTGTATTGAAGTCTCGAGTCCTATCCTAGTCCTTTTGTTTGTTGTTGCATGAACCATGTGCACACAGCACATGGCTCATGAGGTATACTAATTTTGTGGTTGCACTATTCTTGAAAACAATAGACGACAATGCAGAGACAGCCCTAGCTGAACCAGCAAAAAATAGTAGTAGTTTGCCGAACTTAACATTTACCTAGCTTGGTAAAATAAGAATATTTCATGTTCACTGGTCACTGATCATATGGAATAGGTGCGCACAACGTGCCAACGGTGACTTTGGTTTTAAATCTCTTAAGTTTTTATATTAACTTATACTTTTTTCCTATAGTCAAGATGATGATTTTACAGTTTATTGAAATTATTTTTATTTTATTTATATTATTTTAAATTAATACATTTAAATTAGAATTTAACCTGTTAGCGTTCCACTGTACTGCCCGCGGTACACATACCTTTCAAAAGAGAACAAAACCATGCATATACTCCAAATGGTTCAAGAACAGCATGCAATTTACTTTGGGTATGCCTTTTTTTTTTGTTTTCTTTTTTAGCCGTTTTAGTCAAATTTTACAGGAATGCTAAGGGGTTAAATTACATTTTTAGAAGAATGTTTCATTTTATGTTGTATAAAAGCCAATTAAATTCTTATAAATGGGCTATGTGGGAGATATTGTATAATTTGTGGGCAGCAGGAAGCCGCTATCAATATGCAAGGTATTGAATTCGCTTTGAATGTGGGCTCGCTTTTCACTTTCAAATTCGCAATCACTAGTACTCTGTGTATAGGCTGCAGCAGTACTGACTGTACATTTTACAAGATAAGATTTTGTCACTCAGGATATGTTGCGAACCAAATCCTCCACCATCGTCTTGTCAGTAATCTTTCCTTATTCTAGTCACATGACAAGTGAAATCTGACTCCCGCTGCACTGTGCTGCAACTTTGCAGCTTGTACTGTATGGAGTACAGCAGCAGCTTTCAGTTTATAATTGTAGCGCCCATTGTCCAACTAAACTAAATGCTTTTTATTTCTAAAAAAAGCAAAACGACAGTGGGGGTAGTGCCGTGGTGGACAAGAAATGTAATCTGAAAACAGTGTAACGCTGGTAACACCGACTATCCCAGCAAGCCAGATATATTTTTTGGACATTTTTATTAATTGTACAGAAGGCTGTGAACAAATTTTCAAAAGACCTTCTAAAGAGGTTGCAAATGGTAACTTCGCTAGCCTGGTGCTTTCCTCTGCCTCAAAACTTCCTTTTCTCAAACCTTTCTTTGAATTTGTCCAACAGGACTGAAGCGGTAAGTTACAAAACCTCAGACGGGCGTGATCACACAAACCCAGCCTTATAGAAGCAATGCACACTTCTATAAGCACCTCAATGACTTCACTTGCACATGGACCCTTGCATAAAGCAGGTTTAGTGAGGATGGGAAAAGAGGGCAATGTGGGCCTCTGAGACTTTCAAAAAAAAAAAAAAAAAGAGGGGGGGGGGGGGGTTGTTTGGAAAAAAAGCTCCATCACACACACCTTCAGGGTGTTTTTTGTACTTGATTATAATTTCAGCTGAATTTTATGCTCAAGGAAACAGCTGGACCACAGGCATGGAAATACACTAATTAAGACTGTTGTGATATCCATCTACATAGTCCCTTAAACCACCCAGGATAGACAGAACATTACACACGTGGAACATTGGAGAGAGAAAAAAACACCACTTAACTACAATTAAATGAGAAGTTCTACATTGTTTGGAGAAAACCAGTTAGATAACTTGTTTTTCTTTTTAATGATCTCAGAAAAGTAACAAGCAGCAAAGAGGGTGCAAAAGTTCTCTCCGCAATGTCGGATGGGTCAAGATTTTCCCCGCATTAACACCTCCAAAGACAGGCTTCATGGTCCACAACAACACAAAAGAGTCCTATATTATTCAAGGGAGCAATCTGCCAGTCATCAATAATAGATGCCTGCCAGTGGCAGCAGAACGTTAAGTGCTCATGTATTCTTAATGAGTCTTGGGTTGAAGAGGAACTGCGTGCCACCTCGTGTTCTAAACGGCCGGCCATAGGGAATCGTGGTTATGTATCCCTGTTAACACGCATGACTTCACCAGAACTGCCCCATCAACCTCCTCTCCCATGAATCCAACAGCTCTGAGAAACACTCGTCCAGATAGACCACACAGAGCGTTGGAAGACAGCAATGCTCGCAGTGTTTAACACCGTTTTGAGTTCCAACTATGAATGAAATAAAGGGAATGTATTGCTCATTAAAGGTGCAAGTCTCTGTTTATTCAGTAATTGGGCTTTTACCATATCTTGTAGTTTCTAAAAGTTCCTTTGTGGGGGTGGCATTCAAAAACCAACTGAGGAATGTAGGTGTGAGCTCAAGTTTTCTATAGTCTGCTGGCAAGAAGAGACCAGAATAAATACAAATGGCCATTTTGAGTGAGAGCTGGGATATAATGAACTACTTCCATTGTCTTGGGTCAGTTTGCTGAGGTCTTGAAAAATCGTGACTCGAATACAAACCAATTGTGGCCGTCCTTCTCTCTCTCTCTCAGACATGTCTTCAAACAGCAAGAAATAATGTATAACCTATTCATAATAGAGTAACACTTAATTCTATAATAGAGCCTATCACTAATAATTTGATTGACAACATGTTTATGTACATTTATCAGGATTTTTTTTTTTATATATAAATACTGTCTTTCCTCTTTATTGTTGCATGTATGTCAACATGCAATGTACACAACAAACATTCAAATGGTATATAATGTGAAACCAGTCACAGTGCAAGATATCCACTGTCACAATCAGACAGTTATACCTATATTCAAATAATTCAAATTCCCAAATGAATCATATTTATTAAAACTGGAATCCAATGGAATCGCGTGTAAATTCAGAATCAAATTGGGAAATTGTGTCAGATCATGTCCTACTACAGTCCTACTAGTAAAGTGCTGATTTTGTCCAGGTTTTCCAGTGTTCTAATGAGATTCTGGACAAGCTTATTCTGAACATTTGGTAAAGTAACAGTTGACACATGCTTGTGTACTGCTGGGGAAGTTAGAACTATACAGGAAAAGTAGCTAATGAAACGCATCTCATATGCTACTTAGAACAGAATAATAGAAAGAGCAAAAGTGAAGGCCACATGCATCTAGTCATATATTTCTCCAATGGAGGAAGCTATGACACACAGTATCCTAAAAGTCTCAGCTCAAATCTCTGCCCAGGTCCTCTCAGAGCACACTCCAGCGTCAGCTAAAAATAAAACCTCTCAGACTCCTAATGATACTTCATGTCAAAGTGTATTAACTTAGTGGTGAGGCAAGGCCTTTACATAGAAGATTCTTTCATTTAAAAATGAAATGCTAAGTTTTAGAAACACACACACACACACACACACACACACACACACACACACACACACACACACACACACACACACACACACACACACACACACACACACAAAAAAAACATTCTTAATGAATAACGTCTAATGAATAAAGGTGGAATGGTAACAAAACTGACCTTCACAACAAACGTTTCTTTTCATCCAAGAGTATAAGTTCTGCATGCTATCATTCAGAGACAAATTGAGAAATGTTAAGAATATAAATTTAATTAAAATAATTTTCACTTAAGGATGGATAACTTTAATTGAATATTCATAATATATGAATAACCACAAGTTGCCACTCAAAGAATATGAGATGACAATGACCAGACAGAAAAGAATTTAATTTAATCTTGATAATGCAGTTTAATTGAAATATTCATAACTAATTAAATATAACTAATTGAATAGTTATATGTCTATCTATTTATTATAAATATTTTTATCAAAAGATCTTGTTCAGTTTTTAAATTGATTCTTCAGTATAAATCATGACAGAAAAAATAGAATGTATTTTGCATCATTTGATATTTTTATGCATTTAAAAAAATTATAAAAATATTACAAATTACTGAATTAATATTAAATAACTACAAATACATTTTTTCATCAACCAGAATTGTATGAACATTGAATGTCTGCTTCCATCATCCACCTCTAAGTGACACTATAAAATGCCAGAATTGCACTCACATAGACACTGGCAGCCTGCAGCAGGCCTGAATTAGAGATGCTGATTAAGGAGTTTGTGTTGGGCCGGCCGCACCCTTCTACAGCACATGCTGAGAAATGCAAACTGAATGTGGTGCTTTACGTGACGAGAGATGCTAGATCAGTGACGCAGTCTATGCACCAGCTACTCAAGCGCTTCCCCCACTCCTCCTTCAGTTTGGTTTTGGATACAGAGTTGATTAAAGTCCAACAGGATTCAACAAGGCAAGAAGTGTCAATAAACGTGTGTATAGAAAGACTGGCGCAGTGTACAGAGCTGCCCTACTGAAGATAGATTCAGTACAAACATGACTTCCCTTCCTTCCATCAGCCTCGCCACAAAGAGGGAGCATCTTTCATGCCAGCTGGCCATCCTCCTCTGAGGATAAGACACTACATGATCCAGGGAGCCAGAAAGAGAGGTTAGAACATCTTCCCAAAAATAGACGCTCTGTCGACTAGTTTTGCTTTCATAACACAACGGCAGTCAATTTTCCGTAGGAGGATTCCTTGAATTTTCATACCTAATCCACGCTGCTTTTTCCAGTGATCACTGGACAGATTCGGTTTTGAAACAGCCAGGTAGGATCCACTGAATGAAAGGAGATACATTTTCTATAACACTGAGGCTGATATCTGTGTTTCACAGTCATTTGCATATTCTCATTTTATAATCATTGCTCCACACCTCTGTCTTGGGGCCGGGTAGATAAGGGTTGAATCAATGGGCTTGTTCATGAGCCATCCCTTGCTAAATCAATTATGAACACTCAGAACGAAAGGGAAAAAATTCTAAACTGATACATTAGTTCACCTTGGAACACAAACAAACCTAAACAAACACAAACACAAACAAATCACACTTTCAGGTCAGATCTTTTCAATTAATTTGCTGATCTGGTTCACACAACCTGAACTAAACTGCTCTGACAGAATCAAGTCAGTGGCTGTATCAAAAATCGACCCCTACAACTTCATTCACTATTCCCTACTTAACTGCACTAATATAGTCCATTGAAAGAGTGAATGAGTGAATCTGGACACGTGTCAGAATTTGTGTTTACTTCTGGAGAGACGTTTGAATTCATCTGGTGCATCAATCAGTGTATTGTTATTTTCTAGAAGCTAGTTGTTGATTGTATATTTGTTGTACGCTTCTTGTTGTAGTGCATTATGCGATTAAATAAGTGCACATGAGAATGTCCACTTTGGTTTCATAAACCACTAAAAACAGCTGTCCTCTCAAATAATACACTATATAAGGGTATGGGGCGATTTCAGATTTTTTATTTTTTTTATTTTTACTCACCCTCATGTCACTTCTATACGACTTTTGGTCGTCTTTGCAACAAATATCCTGAACATATGTTGTTTGTCTATTAAAAAGTCTAGGTAATCAACATTCTCAAGCTTCAACATGTACATAAAGACATTGTAAAAGTGATCCATATGAATTAAGCTCTTTGAATCTTCCGAAGAGAGACAATTGCTTTATGATGAACATATTTAAATTTAGGCATAGAGCACATCAAATATGTTAAAAGGAAACTAGGAAACTCTAAAAGGTGATTTCAGACACAGCCAGTGAATTAAACCAGATCAGTCTTAACCAGATCAGACCAAATCAAATGATTTCACTGAAAACAGAAAAAAAAGAAGAAAAAAAAGATTTGTTCAAGAATCAGACCATTCTCGTGAATGCACTAAAAAGAGTTAGGATGGGTGTCAAGATTTTCCGTGAATAGTGACTTAAATTACATTTAATTTCTCAAACAATACTCATCATATAGCTTCTAAAGGCTTATGACACATTAACTTCGTTAATACACATGTATAAGAAGTTAATACACTGCTTTTTACACTTGTAACACGCATGGTGCTTTTACTTATTTTTCTTGAAAGCTCCATTATTCAAAATGTCTCCTCTTTTTTGTTCAATGGAAGAAAGATAATACTTGTTTGAAACAACTTAAAGTATGATCTTTGGGTACACTTACTTTAAATCCACTTCAGCACCTGACACAGTCGATTTAAATGTTAAGAGGATAGTTCACCCAAAAATGAAAATTCTGTCATCATTTACACACCCTTATATTGCTCCAAACCTCTATGAATTTCTTTCTTTTTTTTTTTGTTGAACAACATATTTTGAAAAATGTTGGTAACGAGACAGTTGACGGTAGCCAATGATTTCCAAAGTAGGGAAAAAAAATTAAAAATACTATGGAAGTCAATGGCTACCATCAACTGTCCGGTTAAGAGAGACAAAGAAGACAAGCTCATACAAGTTCCGAACAAAATAAGGGCGAGGGAATTTTTGTTTTTTGGGTGAACTATCCCTTTAAGACTGTAAATTGTAGGTTATACAATTTTATATACATTTTATTTGGTGCTCATCTCCAATGCTACAATGGATTTAACCAAAATCTCTTAATCAAAGCTTTGGCTTTAACTTCTAAAAGTCAATTAGCCTTTATGTACAGCGTAGTACATTAGCGTGTAGGTACATGAAAGGTAACAGCTTTTCCCTTGTGCTAGCATATCTGCACTGAGACCTGCCCACTAGGACAGCTGTATGGAAATTAGAGAGCTTGGGCTGCACCATTACATGGCCCGCCTTGGCAGCGCTCAGAACAACGGCTCTCTCAGCAGCGTTGCTTCAGGCATGAACTTGGCAGATTAGCCATTCAGGAAACAAATAAGCCCTCTAACACAGACGGCCCCCTGAAAGGGAGAAATAAAAACAACCTGAATGCTATGAACCGGACACAAGAGGCCTGAAAAACACCAAGTTTCCTCCCTCTAAAGACATTGTGTCTGAGGGATGGAAAACCCTCTGTCGGTGAGCTTGTTTTCCATCTCGCTTGTTTCTTT
Organism: Chanodichthys erythropterus; assembly: GCF_024489055.1. NCBI lineage: Eukaryota > Metazoa > Chordata > Actinopteri > Cypriniformes > Xenocyprididae > Chanodichthys > Chanodichthys erythropterus. The sequence goes on from NC_090232.1 coordinate 20,954,352, forward strand.
CTCTCGCTCCCTCTCTCGATGCACAAGCAGTGATATTTAACAAGGTTGTAAATAAGCAGCCCTGGGGCATTGTATTATAAACAGGATACGTGCACCCTAAAGTGCTCAAAAACAGAGGGTACACATCTCTGAACGAGCAGTACAAATTTCTGAACGAGAAAAACCGTAAAAAGTACGGAGCCGACCGCCCACTCCTCTGCTACTTGTGATACTCATCTGCTGGAACGTGTTGGTGTGAGATCTAACATGTAGCACATACCACTAAGGTTACGCTGCTCTATTGATTGGACCGTAGCATATGTTCCTAGCTGAAGATGCTGGCTGAATCCTTTGCTCATTGTCGGTAAAACTCTGATGAGCAGAGAGAGAGAGCGGACGGGTTGTAGATCTCACTCACTCCATAGCCACCGACGGTGGGCGGCAGCGAGAAGGACGCTGTCCACCTCCCTCTAGCTGTACATGGTTGCCAGGCAACACGGAGAGGTCTGACCAACCGGAGGGTTGTAGTACTCTCCTTCTGGCCACTCGTGAGTAAACTCTAGGACTTTTATGAATATTTATTAGAGGTGATGGGGAAAATGAAATGCAAACTGCAATACGCTATTGTGATAGTCATTAAGACACTGAATCAACACTTAAGTATCACTTAGGGCTGTCAATCAATTTAAATCAAATTAATCACATATAATTCAAAGATAGTGACAGATGAGAAAATCATTGAACAACGATTTAAAAAAAAGTGGCGTTAGAAGACAGTTTACAGTATGAAAGGAACAGTTTACATAAAAAGCACAATTTTGTCATCAATTAACCTCATGTCGCATCAAACCCATAAGATGTTTGTTCTTCTCTGGAACACAACTGAAGATATTTAATATTCTCATAGCATTTTCATGCATCAAATGTATATAAAGACCTCATAAATGTGATCCATATGAATTCAGTGGTTTAATTCAAGCCACAGACACAATTGCTACATAAGAACATTTTAATTTAGAGCACATCAAATAAGGTAAAAAAGGAAGCTCTAACGCGCCTGACAGGCAAGAACAAACCTCATTGGTTTGAGCTTCCATTTACTACATGGGACCCTGAACCACAAACCCATCATAAGTCTCACGGGTATATTTGTAGCAATAGCCAACAATACATTGTATGGGTCAAAATGATCGATTTTTCTTTTATGCCAAAAATCATTAGGATATTAAGTAAAGATCATGTTCCATGAAGATATTTTGTAAATTTCCTACCATAAATAAATCAAGAAATTATTTTTGTGAGTGGATATGCATTGCTAAAGACTTCATTTTGAAAACTTTAAAGGCGATTTTATCAATATTTTTATTTTTTTGCACCCTCAAATTCCAGATTTTCAAAAAGTTGTATTTCGGCCGAATATTGTCCTATCCTAACAAACCATACATCAATGGCAAAAGCTTATTTATTCAGCTTTCAGATGATGTATAAATCGCAATTAAAAAAAAAAAAAAAAAAAGACCCTTATGACTGGTTTTGTGGTCCAGGGTCACATATTTGATGTGCTTTATGTATGCATGTTGATTTGTGTTATGTAGATGGAAGAAAAAAGAAAAAAAAAAAAAGAAAAGAAAAAAGACTTATGGGTTTAAAAAAACATGAGTGAATAAATGACAATTTTAATTTTTGTTAGAACTAACCCAGAACTAAACAACTTTTTAAAATCATCATTACTGTACATTATTATTGCAGTATCTATAAAAATACGTTTTAATATATCCATGAAATATTTTTTGCAATTTTTTTATTTTGTATTTACTTGACATTTATATTTTCATGAAATGTTAAGTTTTTTTTTTTTTAACAACTTTTCTTTGTAAAGTTTTTTTTTTTTAATACACAAAACAAATTTTTAACAAGTAATTATACACCTTTAAAAAATTTAAATCAAATCCACAACACTTTTACTTGAAAAACAAATTTTTGGCATACTACGCTAAACATTACTGATGTGCAACTGTGCAGTTTCTACTTTTCATTCACTGATGCTTCCAAGCCTATAACAAGTCAACTTGGACAAAATCATCTATGTTAGCCAGCCAGATAACATTATCTTGTTGTCAAAAGAAATAAAAATGAAGTGGAAATGCAGCACAGTGGGCCATGATTATTGTTAAGACCTGATGGTTGGTGATTACCACCTCTAAGCATTAAAATTAACCATTTGGTAGATTTCCTCTTGTAAATATTCTAACAATTAGGTACAAAAATCCTTAAAGCTTGTGACGGATATCAATTTCTATTATTATTACTAAACTAACTGTTGCATGCTGAAACAGGCAGTCTTGAACTGGTAATAAGGTGTGTGAAGACCAAAGTCCAGGCACAAAAATTTGTGTATCCATCTAATTTGTGTATTGAGGGTAGAAATACTTCTCAGAGAGTATTTTTTTTCTTTTTTAATTACATTTTCTATCAGCCCTCATTTGTTTTCTATTGGCCAGCCATCTGTCTCTGATTCACTGTGTGTTGATGTGTGTTAATAACCGTAGTGGAAATGTAGAGACACAAACAGCCACATGGTTTCCGGCCATCCGGCCAAATTATGATGCAGCCAGATAACATGCATTTTAATATCCTGATTTTTCAAGAGGGCAAATGGAAGAAAAAGCACAATGGTAGGACACTACTTGGGGACGGCAGCACTCAGTGTGCATTTATTAGGAAAAGAACACTGAACTGAACAGCGGCAGAGACACAGAAAGGAGGCTATAAATACAATGCAGAATGAAAAGGACAGCTTAGTTATGAAAGAGACCCAGGTTTTCCTATAGATGAAAAATTCAAAATACAAGGTGAGCAAAATTGTCATATCGGTCCACTCAAACCACAGATTAAACTTCTGACCTAATTAAACAAATAAAGATAAATGTAATATGAACTATGATCTACCTTTCTGCAAAGCTCCACTGTAATCAAACACGCTTGAACCAGCTAAATAAAATCTTTAGAAACACTTGATAATTACAGACAACTCTGCAGGAAGGTAGCTCTCCAGGAACAGGATTGGAAACCCCTGACCTAAATCATTACAATAAAGTGATAAATCCTCATGGGTGGAACACCAACCAAGCCCCCATTCGCAAGAATAAGTTTCTATGACTTTGAGAAGACAAAACTTGGAGGCAGAGTAACTTGAGTTTCTCTCTGGCCTCCAGAGATCTTCTCCTCTAAAGTTTTAATTAGTAAAGAACCTTAATCCTTTACAGTCTAGCTAAATCTTTTCAAAAGCATCCAACTTCTACAAGCAATTCTTATTAGCAAGTAGTTCTTAAAGGTGAATTGTTTTTGAAAGTTTTTGAAAGAAGTCTCTTATGCTCACCAAGACTGTATTTATTTAATCTTAAATACAGTAAGAACACACTGTAAAACCTTTCGCTCAAAATACTTAATTGTTTTGAGTAGGACAAACTTAAATTGAACAATTAGATTAACTGAGTATTTAGAATTTTCTTTTTCTTTTGAGTTCACAGCACTGACATATTTCAAGTAAAATTAACTGTTTCATTGTTTTGAGTTGTGTGAACTCATTTCTTTTAATTTACACCAACTTAAGTTTAACTGAACCTGGGCTAGGATTTCTATTTCCCAGCATGCTTTGCCCATGGCACTCGAAAGGGAGAATAAATGCTAAAATTACGTGTTATATAATGGTTTTTGTTCAAGATTAATGTAAGGGAGATTTAGTGGTGATTAATGTTTAATGAGTTTCTGTTAATGTGTGTTTTTGGAGAGTAACCATCATGCTGACAAGTGACGCATGCTGTATGGTTTGAGAGCAGGTAAGTTACATGTTTTAAGTTGCTGTACTCATTCAGTAAGTGCTATACCATGCTATTGTTAAAATGTTAGACAATTAGCAAGTTGGAATTTTCTGAATTTACTTTTTAGGGTTTGCAAAAACTCAAAATAAAAAAGTTAATTAACTAAATATTTTATGTTAATTGCTAGTTTGCTAACTCAGTACTTCAAGTTAGGAGCAATTAACACATATGAGTACTACAAACTCAAAACTTGGTAGTTCTGCTTACTTAAAATTGGGAACATAAAAATGTAACTGATTACCTCAAATTTTTTGAGTTAGCCCAACTTATTCGGGTTTACAGTGCAGTAATATTGTAAAATACATAAATATATTGTGTAATTTTTATTTATTTAGAATAAAGTTTTCTATTTTAATATATTTTAAAATATAAATTAAGCCTGTGATGGCATAGCTGAATTTTCAGCATCATTACTCCAGTCTTCATAACTCCTTGATTTGCTGCTCAATAAACATTCTTATTATCAATGTTGAAAAGTTGTGCTGCTTAATGTTTTTGTGGAAACACTGATCCAAATAAAAATAAAAATATTCATTGAAGAGTGTCCAAATTGATTAACATTGCACACAAGTGTCCATCTTGTTAAATACGTTTGTTTGGAATGTCTGTACCTGCAAATGATGGAGGTCCCTCTTCTAATGATGAGAACAGCAGGAAGTTTTAAAGTTCTTTTATAAAGAGAGAAAAAGAAAAACAAAAAACAACAACAACAAAAAATACCATCTGCTTATTAAATTTGCACTTGACATTTTAAAAAAAAACAACAAATCATTCTCCTCTTCCACATATCACGTAACTCCGAAACACTCTAAAAGTATATTCACTTATACTGTGTCACCTGAAACACCCAAATTCCACTTGGCAGTTTTGAAAACAATCCAAACTGAATGACGACTTTTGTCAAGAGATGAATGACAGGTCAAAAGCATGAGGTGCTCTGCCGTGTTTACCAGTTACCTCAACTGTTTATACCAAGCTGGAAGTTTAACGGCCCAAGAAAAGTGATATAAAAATAGCCTTTTTGAACGAGACTGATGTGGGATTGTTGATTGAAAAACAGGTGCCAACGAGATCCCATGTCTCTTGATGCAAGCATATCTCGACTTAACCACATGCTTGTGTGCTACACATTTAAATAAAACCGCATCTCTAGAGGATTCTTCGCACCAGCACTCAAATTTACGGGATTAGGATGCTCAAGGTCTGTTTACACATCCAAGCCTGTTTGTGCGTGACTAAGAACGTGTGCATGCGTGTACTTCCTGTTTACTCTGTCAAAGCTAATATCTGAACGGAGAATCTGAGGTGGTGTTTCTCAGCATGTTCTGACAGGGGGAATGACCCTAGAGATGCAGAGCTTTCAGCAACACACCGATAATAATACTGGTGGAGGGATCTGTGCGCAAGTGTTTATTCATCAAACAGGATTAGGCTTTGGAGTGCCATTTCAAGTGATGGGGGCTTGTTTTAAGAGAAAAAACATCCATCGCGGGTCGCAGGAGGTAACAGAAAATGACAGCGGGATGAAGAAAAGGCCTAGATGAGCTCATTCTTTATGTCTCTCATTAGTGTTATCAATGCACTTTCGTCCTCCTCAGACAAGTGCAATTCATCCCAAAAAGCGTGCACAGATAAATATTATCAGGTCACTGCCGGTGACACTATGGCATCGAAAGGAGATGATAGATATTGCATCCACAGCCTCCACAAAGACATTAGTTATTAAACTGATAGTTCACAAAAAAAATGAAAATTCTGTCAATTACTAACCTCATCGCATTCCAAACCCATAAGACTTTTGTTCATCTTCAGAACACATATAGATATGAGAGATTTATGTCCCTTAAGAGGATTAGTTCAAATGAAAATTATCCTAAGATTTACTCACCCTCAAGCCATCAGGTAGGGGTAAATGAAGGGGGTAAATTAAGGCCTTCTGAAGCAAAGCGATGCGTTTGTGTAAGAAAAATATCCATATTTAATAAGTTATAAAGTAAAATATCTAGTTTCCGCCAGATTACCTTCCATATTCAACTTAGAAAGAAAGTAACAGTTCAAAACGCTACACTACGTCCTACACTTATGCTACGCTTACAGAAAAAGTTGAATACGGAAGGCGGAATGTACATAGAGCACTCAAATTTCTCAACTTACAATTTCTTTATGGACATTTTGAACCGTCTGAGTTATGGCTGAATTGACCAGTAATAGACTTTCAATGGATGGACAGAAATCTCAGATGTAATTAAAAATATGTTCATTTGTGTTTCAAAGAGTCCTATGGGTTTGGAACTATATGAGTAAATTATGACAATTTGAACACTCCCTTTAATATCACCTCTGCAGCCCTCACAAGCCAACATCATGGTGACCTCATGAGTAAGGCATGAACATATATGAAAAGAGATACAAAAACAGAATCATTGAGCTAGATGGACTGCACAGCTGGTTGGAAAGCAGACAAGGCTCTGGGTAGGATAACTCTCTCGCTCCACAGAGGTTTGAGTCCATCAGAGACACGGCAGGAATTACAGCAGATACCTGACCGCATGCCAGACGTTCAATACAAACAGACCTGCAGACATCCTTAGGAAGGCATTACTCAGATGTTTCCAGAAGCATGAATGAGAGGTTTATATAGAGAAATGGCACATAATTATGCTAAAATTAAGGTTGAAATGATACCACTTTTTCCTTGGCAACACTTAACTGGCTTTAAAATGTTTGCTTCTTGATCAGTTTAAAGGGTGAATTCATTAACATGCATTAGGCATCACTAACAATGAACAAAACTTTCATAAAATTAATCAGTCTAGGTTAATATTTGTTTTTACATATACTAATACATTAATATTACACATTAATGTATTATAAACATCAATTAATGTAGTATATTTCTTAGTAATATAACCCAGCCCTTGTGGGTTATATTGTGGCTCACCAAGGCTCAGTAATATTGTGAAATATTACAATTTAAATGAATTCACTTTTTCATATTCTTTGAAATGTAATTTATTCCTGTGATGGCAAAGATGAATTCTGAGCAACAATTACTCTAGTCTTCAAAAATCATTCTAATATGCTGATTTGCTGTCCAAGAAACATTTCTTATCACAGTTGAACAGTTGTGCTGCTTAATATTTTTGTGGAAACCCCGATACATATTTTTCAGGACTTATTGATGAATAGGATGTTCACATGAACATTTATTTGAAATAGGAAAAAAAATTGAAGTAATAATGCAATGCAAGTCTTTACTGTCACTTTTGATTAAGTCAGTTGATAAAAGTATGAATTCTTACAACTTTATGAATGATAATATTGGATATATATATATTATCCAAAAAGCTTGACAATAAAAACAGTAAAGACACCATGTAAAGATAGTCAGCACTGGTGCCAAATACAAATCTAGATATCGAATTGGTACATCCTTAAAGTAAATATACTGTTGTATAAGTGACTTCAAAGCTGTAGAAGCTGAGAGTGGCCAAGTATGAAAAGGTTAGAGGTATTAGTGATTAAGCCTGGATAAAGCAGAGTTAGCAAGACTATCATGAGCAGCTGTAATCAGGACTGTCTGAAATGAAGATGTTTAATGCTTTTTTTGTATAACAGATAAGCAGATTTTTCACTCAGGATATCTTAAACAAGCATGAAGGATAATGATGTTGGTAATGAGAGCTGGGTAATCACATCAGAGGTTTATTTAAAGCATGATTGTGCTCAGACAGCGAGGTAATCAAATCAAGAAAAGGAAGTCCCTTATGTATCAAATAATCAGATTCATTATCATCTTGCTGACCTCAAGTCTCAGAGAGGTTAAAGAGAAACCATTATGCAGTTTTGACCTCTAATAATGAGGATCCAAAAACTGATAAGCCAAAATACAGTTCACAGGTAGTGCAAATATCTTTTAGACAATCCTGATGTCCATGTCTGGGATGTACACTACCGTTCAAACGGTTTTTTTTTTTTAATTTATTTTTTTTTACGTTTTAGGCTTCATTTATTTGATCAAAAATAAACAAAAACAATATTTTAAAATAATATTACAGTTTAAAATAATAAAATAACTGATTTTTCAGCAGCCATTGCATGATCATTCAGAAATCAATCGTAAAATGATTATTTGGTGCTCAAGAAACATTTCTTATCAATGTTTAAAACTGCTTTATATTTCTGTGCTTTATAAATTGAGTCCATTTTTTTTTTTTCAGGATTGTTAGAATAGAAAGTTCAAAAGAACAGCAGAATTTTATAAACAAATGACTTTACAGTCACTTATTACAAAAGGAATAAAATGTTTTGAATTACAAAAGAATTTCAGGGCATCTGTTGCCACAACTTAAATAAATACATGGCTGCAAGTTAAAATTCTAAATTATTGATTTAAATCTTTTAATATTGTGTGTAATTTAAACAAATTTCTGTGTTAAAAATAAGTTGAAATAACTTGATGAAACTGTCATGATAACTTTGGAAATTGTGCAGTGGATTTCTAGTTCCCATCATGCTTTGAATTTTGCATTGAAATTAAGTGTGTTTTTTTAAATTTTTTTTTTTTTTTTTTTTTTTTTTTTAAGTGAAGATAAAGACCTTCTAGTGTTTAATGCTGTTATGTTTGACATTAAAAAGAGTTTCTGCAATGCTGTTATGCTAATGCCATTGACAAAATATCGTGTTCATTAAATGTCCATGCTAAATAAGTTACGTTTAGCATGTGCTATACTAGCTGTTGATTTTAACTGAAATAGATGGGCTAAATTGGTTCAGGGGTACAACTCAAGTAATTGGAGCCATTAAATTGAGTAGTCAACTTAATTTGCGTTTATGTTACAAATTAGTTGTCATAACTCAAAGAGGTTGATGCAAACTGTCGCGTTATTTTTTTGAGCCGACAAATTTGTTTTTAGAGTGTGAATGAAAGTATTATTTGTTTTAAAATAATTTTAAAAAAATTACTGACCAAAATTTTTGTATAAGCACATACAAATAAAAAAAACAAAAAACCCAAAAACAAATTCAAACCCCATCATGCCTGCAACACACTAGGTGGTTGTCCTTGATTTTCTTATTTTAGAAAATGAAATGTTATCAGCCTCCACCAGATATTCTCATTGGTTGACTTGATATTGACCACAGTACTGCAATGGCTATTTAAGCTATTAGACTGACAATTGAAAAGTAACCCAATACCCTCAGAGAAAAGTTTACTACACATTGACTTGTGGAAACTGATTAGGATTTAATTTAGTTTCAAATTTCTTCTATATTGTAGAACACAGCATGCTTGTTAAAGGAGACACAAGCATCTAAATAAGAGACAACAGTGATCAAACAGGAAGGAGCTAAATACAGACTGCACAAAATACCCTAAACACTGCTCAGACAAAACATCTCTTCCTTCTGTATCCATATTGGCCTTTGGACATCAAATATAAAATCTTGTATGCATTTTCTATGCCATCTTACCTCTTTTTGGATTTTACTGCTGTCATGACGTTACATCACAGTTAAGTCCAACTTTACAATACAAAACTTTGTGGAGAATAGAAATTATGCGAAAAATAAAAGACGAAGGTAAATATTTTTGCAAATGTATGCATGTATATAGATATAGAGTGATTGCTAAAACAGCAGAAATATCCAAAGCAGCTGTATAGTAGGAATTGGCCAAAAAGGAGATGTATATTTATTAAAGGAGCAGCTTGCAGACAACCACTTAATAAAGAGCAGATGTGGATATGATGGTGGGTGGTTTATAGCACATCTAACGGGCGATGTGATGACACCCTGAACAAAGATGGTTCTTGAGATGAATAGAAAATGAGGCTGACTTGCACCATGAGGAGATGATTATTTGTTTTAACTTAAGTTACAAGTGGACGTTTTTTTTTGTCCCTCATTGTGGGGCTTTCAAAAGGTCCACAGTAAACTGTTTAAATACTTTGCTAGAATGCGTTAAACATCTCAAGAGATGAGCGTTTGAAGTCCACCTGTTTCTCATTGAGATTCCTGTGATGTGTGCTCAGCCGGAACGTCTAAGCGTCTGAGGGAAGGGAAAGGCCGGATAACTGGCAGACTCTACACTGTCCTAGCATTGACAACACTTTCTCTAACAGGAGGGAATGCGGCAATGAATAACTGGTGGCTAGAGGTCAAGTATGAAGTTGTGGTTGCTTTGACGTTGGAAGGTGCTTTGTTTGTGGGCACTACTTCACCAATGATGGAAAAAAGGAACAAAAAATAAATTTCAATGCCAAAAATGACATTTTAAAACATGCAGCTATATGAAATCTAAATGGATGACAGGAAAACAAGCCTGTCTGCTGCTATAGCAACTGGATTTGAAGATGGATGTCCTTGGTTGGTTTGTCACAGAGTTTGAAGAAATTCAACCTCACAAACACAATCTCCACTGACATACAACAGAAAAATGTAACTACTACAATGACACAGCAGATTTGAAGTGTTACTTTATTTGATCACACCAGTACAGCAATTCTTTTAGTAATTTTGAAGTAATAATATTTGGAAAACCAAAAGTAATTTGTAAAAAATTAAAAAAAAGGCGTGTAATTCACTTAAAAAAAAAAACAGCTCATAAGAATTATTCGGACTTCATTGATCATTCTGTATGAATTATATTCACTGAAAAGTAATTTGTTAAGGAATCAGGTTACTTTAGTCATGCTATATATTTTTGATTCAGTAAATGGATTTGCTCATTTGCTAGAGTCATTTGCTAAAATAAAATCGTCTGGAGTACACTGACCATACTTATATTTTTGGATGAATCAACAATCATTTGTTCGGTAATTCGACTATAATGACTGGGTGTTCTGTTTTTGTCGTATTTACAAACACACGTTAACATATCCAAACGTCATTTAGTTCTGGTGGTTAAAGAAATGAACTAGTTTTTAAATTGTTTCCAACCCTACTCCCTTGATTAATCATGATAATGATCCAAACGAATTCCTATGACACAATCTCACAAATAATCTTCAATTAAATATTTATGTATCAGTAAGCAGCTTTTGGCTCCAAATTGGATTTCATGTGGGCTGGTAGGTTGCAACTTGAACACTGGGAGTAAACAAATTACATTTTACTGCCATTAAACAATTTTGTTGTTTAGCTCATCACAAGACAAGGCTCCATTTAATCACTTTATGTGAATGGAAAAAGAGACAAGAAAGTGTTCGCCACATTCTGGATCTTAGCTTAGTCTTTACAAAAAAGGCTTCTGCGGCTCTGTTTCAGGCTGATAAAATGGAAAAGCAAAGCTTTTATAAGTAAGAGAACATTAAAATGCTTTACAGCTCTTAAACGTAACTTTCCCATTCAATTTGGCTGGTTCTGATGCTAATTCATTAGGGTTCGTTTCTTTTTATGGTCTGCTGAGTTAGACTCTGGTTACCATTGTGGATTGACAAGCCCCGTTTCACAGGCTGATATTTGCGTCATAAACCTCCATTTTACAACAAAACACTTCTCTAACAGGATGTAGCTGAAAATAGCCTTGAAAAATGAACTAATAGAAAGAAATTCAGGCAGAAAAGGGAATTTAACCACCATCTTGTAAAGACAGCGCGCTTTTGATGCACTGCCAGGCTCCCAAGGTCCTTCATCTCAACCACCCCTCCGCTGGCAATGACTTCTGCCCCCATGACACGTGTCGGCCACTCAGCTTGCTTAGTCTGAACTATGGGAGAGGCTGCAGGGGGTTCCAAAATACAGTGTGCCCACTGTGCTGTCACAAAGTGCGCTGCAGGAAAATTCAGTTATCTGATCGCTCCCTGGCCTTGGATCAGTGACTCACAGCCCAAGGTTAACACAACACTCCAGCCACCTCCACGGTACACGGCAGAACAATTCTGCTATGCCAACAATGGCACCCTTGTTCAAAGCCAAGAACAGGCTGCAATAATCTCATGCTGCCTGAGCTCAAGCGCCTTCAATATGCACCCGAAGAACCTATGCATGTCATCTTATCTAGACTACATGAGTTCCATACTGTCACAATGACATTATTTCAGGCCATGGCTACCTAAATTGACTACTGCACTCTTCAACCAAAAGCCAAGACTGACCAATTGCTGAAAGAGAACGTTCTTCAGTATTTCTCAAGTTCTGTAGTGAAAAAACAACCACAATACATCCATAACATCCAGAAAAACTCTTACCAATGAGTTTGGCAAATATTAACCATTAAACACTTCAAATCGCCAATTTTTCCCCATCACAAAATTACCAAAATCATGATCTGATTCATTATGGTTTTAGAAAAAAGGTGTGTAAAAACTGTACAACAGCTCATCACTGGGAAGTACCCTTAAAGAGAACTATCTACCCCTAAAATGTCCATATTATGACAATAAAGTAGCAAAATGTATCAGTAAAGGCTTGAATACAATACTTTTTAAAATCTGATAAAATTTAAAACACTAGACATCATACACTTAATGTCTTTGTAAATAGTAACAGAAAAACTGTGCATTATACAGTAAACTACTGAGGATCACAAACTACCAGACTTTTAGGTCGTTGTGAACAAAATCAGAAACTTGTGCCTCATTGCTAGAAGACGCACGACAAATTTAAGAAAAATTTGTTTTAGAATAGTGTGCTCAAAATATCAAATATGATATCCTCCAACTGGATGGAATCAGTCTGAAGCTTAAAAAAAAAAAAGAAAAAAAAAAAAAAAAAAGAGAAAGGAGTCCGTTCATCATACGCTACGAGAAATCAGGCTCTGAGTGGCCAAAATTTGCAGATTGGCTCTGATTTTCAGAAACTACCACTGACTCCTCCAGACTGCAAATCTGGGCAAAAATTGTGTTGTGTATTCCAGTCTTAAAGTACTTCTATGAATATTTTAGGGGTAAATTAGGCATAAACTTGACCCACCAGTGATGAGCTGTTTTAGCCCTAAAGGCACAATTAGCATTTTTTTTTTTTCTGAGACTGCACACATCATAAGTTGACTTTACAAACTATGATATTAAAACATGTCTTTCACTTATCAGAACTAGAAAACTTCTGACCTTATGGTCAACCATGACCAGTGCCGTCATTCAGTTACACTTACCAGTGTGATCGACAAGTGTTGAACAATTGTGAAGGATTTAAAATAGCGAGAATAAACATCATCAATGAGCAGCAATGGCTAGAATGAGCATTATGGGAGCGTTTAGAGAGGTTATAGTAGTGATCTGCCAATCTCAATGAAAACATCAAGCTGTTAGACCACACTGCCACCTGCTGTTCACCAACAGATAGTGCACAAGATTAAACTGCACTTCTACGAAAAATGCTTTGTTGACTGCTGGGGGAAATGTATGTCGTGCACCGAAGTATGGATTTTTATTAGAAAAGATTCTGCTTACCTACCATGAGCAAATCCATCGATGACATCAGAAGTGGAGGGTGAATATAGAAAAAGAAGAAGAAGAAAAAAAAAACAATTACATCACTAGTTTTTAGCAAGGGTTATGCTTTCACTGTAGAACAAATGACCATTTTCCCACACCCAATTCCTCTTTGAACTTGATGAGAGCTAGAATGTAAGTGCACCATAAAAAAATGAACATGCATCAAATGTTATTATCTACACAGAAAGCATCATTCCTCTTGGGAAAAAAAACTAGGACTTCACTAGGACTGCCTCTAATAATCAGTGGCACAGATGGAGCATTCCGAATCAGTATTCCGAATATCTGCAGCCCTTCCATCAGAAAGACTGAAGACAAATAGGAATGGAAATCAACAGAGGAAAGCAGTATAAACAAAAGGCCAGGACATCCATGAATACTGATGGGAGGCTAATGCAGAAAAAAATGTGTGCATTTCTGGGTGCGGATATGGGCCACTTAAACACAAACATCCCGGGAGACTCCATAAGGGGTTTAATTAGCAAACTAAAACACAAGGTGTTTGACATAATATTAATATAAAAGGAACAGGAGCAAGGGAAAGTGTGCCAAGTGTGAAAAAAAACTGCTTTTAGTCCCTCATAAACACCATAATAAATGTACCCATTAATCAGTTGATGGAAAAACAATGACACATAAAATGATGACTGAGCACAAACTCATTAGTTAAACACTAACTTCAACGCAGTTCTGCTATTATAATCATGTTTTTTAATTTCTATTTTTTTTCTATTATAACCAAATTTGACTAAAACTTGTATATGGGCCATTCTACAGAATTGGTGCAAAGTGCTGTCCCACAACCAAAAAACACATTTAAAATGCATTTAGGTATTCACATTTTAGTTGTTTACTAAGATCCTATTAGCTATTGAATTCCACAATAATATTTAAAATATCAGTAAGCTTAATATATAAAATCATCATTTATTGTCCATTTTTAATTGGGAGGTGGCTATGCCGAACCCTACCCCCTAAATTTCAACTTGTGAAAATGATATTGTTTTTGAATGATGTTGTTTTTAAAAAAATTTTTTTTATTTTTTTAAGTGAAGTTAAAAAAAAAAAATTCTTATTTTACTTTTAAATCATGAAACTATGAATAAAAAAAAAATAAAAAAAAAATAAATAAAAAAAAGTCCTGCATTTTCATGTCACTTCCGAAACAGTATATGTTTTAGTCCATTGGCTGAGAATGATTTTAACCACATGTCTACATTTTTGATCAGGAAATATTCCTGTGTCTCTCTCTCATAGCCTCTCTTTCATAGTAAATAGTCATCATTGTGAGTTTAATATGTTCAAAAAATCTTTGTTTAAGTTTAAGGAATGTCACTACCAAACACCTTTTTTCTGCAAATTACATTCCGGAGCAAAGAGGACAACATGTCAACAGACAAGACAGAGCACTTATGATATTAAAGTCCCAGCTTTCAAAGTGTGCAATTTTAAGAAATTCGAACAATAAAAAACACTTTGCGGCTCTTTAATGTGTCATGACAGATCGCTGTAGCGCATCAGCTCAAGCGGCTCGTGAACCGATCATTTCTTCCTACCAGTTAATTTATAGCATCAAATAAATTGAATGAATGAACATGAGAAGGAATGTTGTTTCAAATGCGGAAAGACGTCTGTACACACCATTTTCAAGTTCATGTACACCGAGGTTAATCTTCTAACTCCTGACTGCTTTGTTCGACAAAATGGCAGATTCGGCGTTATGATTGGTTAGATCGCTTGTCAATCAAACTCCTGATGAAGGGTCAATTAAGCAACCTTTTTTAGGTATTATTCCATAAAATGTAGTTTTTATGTGTGTACAACTGTGCTAGGCAATGTGCTCATTATCATCTTTGAGCTAAGCTCAAAAGTATCTAAAATTGTCACTCCCGAAACTGTCACTCTTCTGTAATTGAACCAAAAAATAAAATTGCAGAACCGCAAGTAAAAAAAAAATAGTACAGAACAAATATCACAAGCTCCCCAAACAGCAAACAAGCACAAAGTGAAAAGTACACCAATGAAGCTGATCTTTTCAGTGAACTAATGTCCTCCAAGAGAGACAGGAGGTTGAGACAGCAGTTATCTGGCCTGAAGTCTCTTCTGCCACCCTGGAGAAGACATACTGTGCTCCTGACATCATTCCAAGCACTGAGAATGGCCAAAGCCTGCAGATTCCACACTTCTGATCTCTGAACACACACACCAGCCGTTCCTCTCTGACCTTAGAAGCCTACAAGATTAGAGACTGTGGAAACTAGACTGAAACAAGCCCAACAATGAAATCTGCAAATGCATCTAATACATACTTTCGTTATATACACGCTTGTTTACTTCATCTGAGGAGCTTTTAAGAATCCACCCACCCCCTTTATCCTTTAGGGTTGACCAATGTTGCCATTAGCATGCTTTCAAGTGTACTAAACCCAGTTGTGCTTATTAACGGAGCCCCAAAGCACAAGCATTAAGATTCATCGGTGTTATATTGATAACATACACTTTCAAATCCATCTTCCATCTAACACTGTGTTCTTTGAAGATAGAGGAGGTGTGTAGGGAGTAATGTGGACCTAAAGAGACTGTTGAAGATCAGGAACCAGGGACTGGCTATAAGACTAAATACAGAATCAAAAGACCTGCTAGATTCTCAAAGTCATCCCTCATGATTGATCTTCAGAGACTGGCCCAAGAGAGTCTCATAACAACCAATCATCCAAATATTACATAGCAAGAAAATGCAAATGCGACTAACTTTCCACTTCATGTTCATCTGCAAAGGCAACCGCAATTCAAATATATATATATATATATATATATATATATATATATATATATATATATATATATTTATATATATATATTTTTTTTTTTTTTTTTGTCTAAGGACACTGTGTTCTTGCTTTGCTCATCACTGCACAAATCATATGAGACCACATACTTTCAGAAGTTCTCAGGAAATCTGCAAACTGTAAAGACTTTCTACTAGGGAAGTGAAGACGGAGATTGGTGCTTAATTTGGTATAAATAGTTACACTTGCAATGAAGTTACTGAGACAATGGCATACTGATCTTTTAAAGATCATAACAGGTCTTGGACATTATAGCTAAAACAATACCTCAATATTTCTCAGCCTTCTCTCATTTCAACCAAATTGACATTGTTGCTTTGGAAAGGTTGATAAAAGCTAAATACACAGAATGAATAATTTTTTTTTTTTTTTTTTTTTTTATACATAATTTACCTTTTTTAACATCAAAACTAACAAACTTTCCAACTCTAGCTGCTTTTTTGTTAAAGACAAAAAATTCTTAACACTAAATGTTTACTAACTGTAACAATATTTACTAACAGCAAAGCTAGCTTTTGCAATTTGAAGAAAGTTGCTGTTGGCGGTCAGTGTGAGTATAAATGCAGGTCTTTTCCCAATTTTTTCAACTTTTTTCATCAACAAGTCACCTGCCTAGAATCACTGAACCATATAGGTGGCTAATATCCATTGATCAGGTCTGAGCGGGAGGACCGATTTAGCCAGGGGCGCATAAATGAACAATTAGGTAGGGATGCACCGAAATGAAAATTCTGGGCCGAAACCAAAAACTCTGGATTAACTTGACCGAAAAACTATTATTTTCAGAGCATGTGAGCAGAGCGAAGCGGGAAGCAGATCAGTGAACAAGAGGGTAGCGTCATTTTACCAGTGTTGCGCAGCACGGCTATATCACACCATGTTACAGCATAGTAGGGCTATTGCAAACAGAAACAAGCATACTTCTACATAGAAATTTCATGTCGGCACGTTATTTGACTTTGCTTTTCAGATGAGTTTGAGTGGTGGCCGTGAGCAACTGAATGGAGCGCATGTGAATAGAGCGGCATGTTGAGCGGAGCGTCACACCACGCAGTGATAATGGCTACAGCCGAAATGAAACCCAAGCGTTAAACACTAAGGGGAGGGGTGGGGCGGCATATATTTTCGGCTCATATTTTTTTGCCAAATATTGTCTTTCAGCCAAAAAAAACGGTGGGTCTTGACAAAAATCCAGTGCTGAAAAACAGCTCAATTTTGATCTGCGTAATTCATACAGAGAGTCTTTATATGTTAGATAAACAAAACATAACATCCCCTACTGCGTGAATCACCAAGTAGGCTGTGTGTAAAATCTCTCTAGTCTTATTATCATATTAAAAGCATGGATCACTTGACACGCATGTAATCTGCGGACTGAGCAAGTCTGGTCTCCTATGTCAAGTCAGCAGTAAAAGTGTTCTCGAAATGTGCTGGATGAGCAAGTCATGAATATTTAACAACAACATGGTTATACAACAACTTGAACGTTTATATACAGTGAGACCATCAAACCTTGCTTAAATAGAGTTAACTCAAATTTATTCAAATGACTAAATATTGTGCAGCACAATTTATCACTTCATATCGATTATTCATTTTGTTCAACATTCTTAATATAAAAGTTTTTGCTGAAACAAGGTCTAATGACTCAAGTGATGGACAATAGATGCATATTATTGAAGTATTTGCAAGTAGAATATCTTTCAAATATTAAGGCAACAAATTTATGTACACGAGAGACACTTCTGCTACTTAAATTGTTGTAAATCTAATCCAAGATTAATTTCACAGTGTCCATATGTGAAAATCTCCAGAAATTATGAAAATGGAAGTCCTGTAGCTTTCCATTACAAGATTAAACAAATTTGATAAGCAACACTTTCCTTCCTTTTTCAAACTTCTGTCCATGTAAAAGCATGTAAAAACTCCATGTAATAAGAGTTAGGATTGTATAAAAACAAAAACTTCTAGAAGGATGGATGCTGTGCTGTATGCTGCTTACGTGACGCACATCTTAAGACCAAGGTCCTTGACTAAAATGATTGGTTGTGATCGGCTTGAAATGGAGAGATTACTGTGCAATGCTCCAGTGAGGTTGATGGTAATGCTAGGAACCTATTAATAACCAGGCACGTCAATGGGTTACATTCGTACACATACTGCCAAACAGTTTATTCAGCATCTCAACTCCGTGAGATCCCACTAATGGAATCAAATTCATTGAGATCAGAATCAAGTAGGACAAGGACCAAGCAAAAATGTTTAAATTTCCCCTACATGTCTGAATTTGGCCCAAAATCAACTTATAATTACGTCTTTAAGAATCATAATACATTACAGCATTACATTACATACAGCATTATTGGACACTCTGAATTATCATACCTATAAGCTATAAACCTTCACCCATCAGGTAGGTGTGGGGGCGCATGTTTTATTGGATGTGCAGACTAATATACTGGTTTTATAAATAGGCATAGAGAATGCCTGCGCTCCATCACCCACATGATACACGGTCTTGATCAATCTGGGAATCCGAGTCAAGTTTCCTGAGCTGGGCAACAAACTCAACATGGATGCTGTAACTTCACTTCTATTGAATGCAGTTATGATAAGTTCATCAGACCAGTATAGAAACTCTGAAACTCAAGAAAATACATAATATCAAAGATGAAAATAACACTGACACGTGTCATTGCAGTCATAATGAGCCTGTTGTTTCAGACAAAGAGAGCTTAACCAGAGAGAGCAGGATTGTATGTTGTGCAGAAAATTTAACAGCGAAATGATCCATTCTCCTAACCGAAGCTATAAGGCTAGAAAAGGGCCACATAAAAACAGAGCAAGGACCGAGCATGTTGACGGACCTCATATCTCTCTGGTGCCTGTGCATATAGAGGATTGTGTATGACAAAATGCATGCACTATTTGCCAGTTCAACACAAACCTAAGTCCAAATCGACATTTTGACAGAACAACAAATTAAAATTTTCAATGACAGCAACAAATTCCTTGAGGAACCTAAAACAAAGCAAGGATGCCATAAGGAAAGCATCACATGATAATGGATGAACTCCGTGGCGACGTCACACTGACAACAACACTGTTCTGAGCAAGACTTGGAGACAAAATCATGGGACTAAAATAGAGGAACCCATCAGAGATCAGTTTGAAAGGATAACCTCAACCAACTATGCAGCTGGCTACATGTGTTCAGCCTTCAGTGAGGCATGTAGTGGGTATGCAACACCTCCCAGAATCTCCGATCCAGTGTCTGCTATAAATCTGCTTTTTCACTCAATTCAGAGAGCTTGCCAGTCTCTCTCTCACACACAATCAATCTAGAGGGCAATCTAGGCTGGACCACACAGGCAGTGGCATACGGCTTTATGCCCAAATTAAACGAACCATGTAGACAGCTGCGTCAGTTACACCATGGCCAACTGACTGCTGCTGGACCGCAGACGAGCCAAATCACCATGGGTAGGGAGGATAGGCTGATGGAGAAGGACAGAGAGTGAAAGGTGAGAAATGTTCCCAAAGAACTAGCGATGAAGACCAGACAGTGTTTAGCCAGAGACTGACATAATTTACCTACCCTCATGTTGCTCCAAACCTGTATGATTGACTTTCTTCTGTGGAACATAAAAGATATTTCGAGAAATGCTTGTTTTTTTGGTAAATACGTAAGAAACAGATGGTAACCAAAATTGTTTGGTTAACCTTTTTCAAAATATCTTCTGCAGAAGAAAGTCAGTCAGAAAAGTCTGGAACAATGTGAACGCAAGTAAATGTTGACCGAATGTTCATGTTTTGGGTAAATTATTCCTTTAACAACAAAAGTGTGCATAGTTTAACAGGCTGGTGAACATCACATCACATCAAATTCAGTGTAGTTGAGGTTCAGGTCAGGTCAGGCTATCCATGGAGGAACGTCGTTCCAGGGTAACTGTTACTTGACCTGAAATTCTAAAGTAATCAACCACCACCTCTCAAGATATCCTGATAACTAGACTCAGATTACAAGCTGTTAACAGCAACAATGTGCTGACAAAGCATATTTAGCACAAACATTCATTATTGCAATGGTCCTGGATATTGAAACGTTCTTTTTAACAGAGCAGCCCTATCTTCAGTTACGGCCCCTGGCTCTCGGCAGATGCTGGGAGCTCGTGACACATTCCAGGGCCAGGAGAAAGCCTCTCACCCGCACTGCCAGCTCTGCAAGAAATGTCAGCACCTCTTGGCAGCCTTGCAGCAGGTGGGAGGTCTTCAAACACGTGGTAAAAGTTGCTGTCTGAGTTCAGCATGTTTTTTTGAATTGATGGAGCTTTGGGTACAGGGGGTGGCCCAAAATCGTCAAAGGCCAAGATGAGAAACAATGTCAGCACTTCTTGGTGGCTTTTCTGCTATCATGTGCCAGCTGGACCGATTGCACTGTGTACGCCACTTCCCTTCAGCAGCAGGTCAGCTTCTGTGTGCTGTCATGACTTGACAAATGTGTGGGCTTCTACATTTTTTCTACATTAAAAGCTACACATACAAAACAGTCTTAACAACATGTGACAGAATAGCTGAAATCCCTTAATGTTTGTTGGTGGAAGTCCAGCCTTTCCATATGGAGAATGCCGCAATACTGTTTGCCCAACACTTTCTGTATGTCTGTCCAGCGCTGGAATGGGCCTGCTCAGAATAGCTTTGGGCAGATGCCTTCACCGAGCGTTATTTGGAGCTCAAGGGCAATGCAATCCCATCATCTTCCTCCTATAGGAGCTGGCACAGAAGGGCGGGAGGACACATCAGCTGACTCGATACTCAAACAGTGCCCATACACAACAAGGTGAAGAAAAGTCACCTAGGTAAAACCATTTTAAATTGAGAGTGCCAAGATAGAATGGCAAGAGTTTGAATAAATGTGAAAACTACTTTTGCCCTTTTCAGACATGCAAGAGCGGGAATGAGCCTCGGGTTGATTTTCTATGCCCACAGCACAATGGCAGGCTGTTTACTTAAAGAGAGTCAGGGGTAATTAATATGTGCCCCTGAAATCTCTCTCTGTTCTAAAATAGAGTTGTAGAATATGAATCCATCGTTTAGACAGTTCAAGAAATTTAAATGAACCATTCATAAAAGGGATGTATTGATTCACTTGAATCACTGTGCAAAAAATCTACATCTGTAAGCTAAATAAGTACCATACCATATTGCTTTTATAAAACGGTTACCACACAATACAAATATTAAAGCCAAAAATATGTATCAATGCAACTTTCATGAAGTAAATTGTCATTAAAAGTCTTCCTTCCGCCGAAAAAAAAAAGAGTCCCTGACAGTGAACAGCAACAGAAGTTACATTATTACGCCATTAGATGGTGGCAAAGACTGTCTTTATGAGTGTGTCAGTCAGTAGCGAATACTTTTACATTGAAAAGACTGTATTGTTGTGAACACGGAACAAGACGCAACTGACAAATGCTTTTGAGTTCAACATGTTCCTGGGTCAACATTTTTGTTGATCCTGGAACAACATTCAAATAAACCAATCAAATTTGAGGGACAAGTTTACAGATTATGTCAAGTTTAGGCTTAAAATCATGAATTGGTGCTTCTACATCAGTTTTATTCATCTATCATTTCCCTCTGATTTTTTGGATAACTTATGGGTAGGGTAGTTTTAGGGGTAGAAATAGGGTTAAGACTAAATTTTCGAACTGAAATGTTGTTCCAGGATCAACAAAATATGTTGACCCAGGAACGCATCTAATGCTGTGTTCACACCAAACGCGAATAGAGCGTCTGGCGCGAATGATTTCAATGTTAAGTCAATGTAAAGATGCGTTTAAGCGCGTCTGGAGGTCTCGCGGCACGAATGAGGCGTTTAGCGCGGCGCGTAAGACGCGAATTCGCCTCATTCGTGCGTGTAGTTCGCGCGAATGACGCGAATTGAGCGTTTCGCGCGAATGGTGCTGTTTGTGCATTTACGCGTTTAACGCGAATCCGAGTTGAAAAATTTGAACTTTGCCGTAAATTCGCGCCGCGTTAACCAATCAGGAGCATGCTTGCTGCTGTGGCGGCAGGCCCGCCCGGAGTCACTCATTCAAAATGGAGATATTATCAGTGAGCAGTCACCCAGAGATTTATGACACAAGTTCATACTTCTATAGAGATGGGAATAAAAAGGACCTCGCTTGGAAGAGTGTCGGTGAGGAGATTGGGCAACCTGGTAAATTGTAAATACACATTTCACTTTTATCGACCCACGGCGGTAGCTCTCTCGATAAACGCATGATCAACATCAGCCATCTTGCAAACAGACAACCGCCTAGCACTTACCCCTGCCACAAGAAGCGGATTTCGCCCTGATTTCGGCTCGGAATGCATTCAAAATGTTCAAGCGGCAAACTAGACGCGGTAGACGCGAATTTGATGCTCTATTCGCGTTTGGTGTGAACGCAGCATAACTCAGCAAAATCAGGACTTGCAGCCTTGTCAGTCAAAGGAAAATCCCTTAACTGTTAAAAGGACAAGATAATACATTAAACATTTAAACAGATTTTTTATTATGAACACAGGACTGACGTGAAGGAAAATGTTAAATCTGAATGCAGGTAATAAACTCACTTAATCTCTTTCTCACAATACTCTTCTACATAATACAGTAAGCTTCAATGAACAATATCAATTGAGAACATACAGTTTACGTTGCTAAGGGTGTTGTGTAGTGATACACAGAACCGTTGGGTGAAGTGGTCATAGCTGTGTTTTATCATGAATAAAACACAGCTATTGCCCAATCAGAATTAAGGACAGGAACTAACAGATTTATAATATAAATTATACCCCATAAATTCCCACCAAATGAGCTAAATTTACCCAGGGTGAGCAAGTACTATATCCTGTCCTAATTAGGATATAAGGAACAATTCACCTGGAAATGGTGCATCTGGAAAATGATCAGCATGTCAAAATGTATAGTGCCAACACACTGAATTCACCAAACCATTATTTTTTTAGTAGAGTCATCTTGTGTTCTGCAGAAGAATGTGGGTCATGAAGTGGAATAAATGACTTTTTTTTTTTATTATTATTTTGGGGTGAACACTTTAATCCCCTTCAATGCTGCTGAGATGGTATAAACTATTTTGAGTGCATACACAAGTTAGATCATTTTGGATATATTAAAAAAGATACTGTCCCTTTAACTTTCTATAGTACTTTGTTAATAGCTTGTAGTGTAGTCAACAAATGTCCTTAGCTTAGAAAAGACTGACAATACAAAACAATTAACAGGTATAGGAAATAATTTCCTGTGAAGGCAGCACTACAGATGTACACTATAGTCTGCAAGCTGAGGCAACTCTAAAGATGTGTGCGCACACCTTGGCAAGTAATCTGGTGAGCAAGTATGAGCATCAAAATGTTGTGATCAATTTTATTGACATCCAAAAAAGGAAGGTCGTAGGGTTTTTCCAAATGAGACATGACAAGCACCATCTTGTCTCCATTAAAAATAAAGCCCCCAAACTAACCACAGTGCATAGAAACACAAACACTTCACAACAAATCCAAGTGCACTGACAACCCTCAAAGCCAGAGCTTAAAAAAAGCCTGAACTGTACAGCATGTAACATTTACCACACTTAAATTTGTTTGTATGTGCTGCCGGTGCTCTTGTGTGAGATATTGTTAGCACATGGCTCACTTAAACACACAGAAAGTCTTGCACAATCAGAACATAAAGGAGACTGCGTCAAGCTAAAGGAGATTGTTTTATGTGGTCACTGAAAAAGGAGTAAAATGCCAGATCACCATGACTCCACTGTAAGAAAATTTTCACTTTATTACCCACATCAATATTTAGAAACCCCAGTGCTTGAATGGGTTAAGGAAGTTAAAGGGAAAGTTTACCCAAAACTGAAAATTCTGTCATTACTCACCCTCACAAGACTTTTACTCATCTTCGGAACACAAATGAAGCTCTTTTTGATGAAATCTGAGAGCTTTCTGTCCCTCCACTGACACACGCAACTACCACTTTGACGATTCAAAAAGTTCATAGTGAGATAAAACTAATCTATATGAATTGAGCTGTTTAGTCAATTTTCTGAAGAGACATAATCGCTTTATACGATAGGCTTTTACTCACATATAAACATTCATCAACTAACACATCAGTTGTGGTAAACGAAAGCATTTTCACTTGATGTTCGAGAACCAATGAGGTTTTATTCCCGTGTGTTAAGCAGCACGTTTCGGTTTCCATAAGGACCATTGAGGTTTGTTCTCATGTGTCACGTGGGTTCAGTTAAGCTTCTCTTTATATTTGCTGATCAATGTTTATATGTGAATAAAAGCCTAATTTAAACTCTTCATCATATAAAGTGATAGAGTCTCTAGAAAATCTGGACTGAACCGCTCAGTTCATATGGATTTTTTAATGATCTCTTTACGAACTTTCTGAAGCATCAAAGTGGTAAGCTCTCAGATTACATCATAAAGATCTTCATTTGTGTTTCAAAGATGAACGAAAGTGTTACGAACGACATGAGGGTGAGTAATTGATGACAGAATTTTCCTTTTTGGGTGAACTATCCCTTTAAAGGGACAGTTGATCCAAAATTTGAATTCATTAGCTACCCTTGTCATTCCAAACCCGTATGTGGTTATATTTTCAGTGGAAGGGAGAAAAAAAAAAAAAAAAAAATTCATTGAAAATGTTGGATTTGCAGCAACTTTTAAATCAGTTTTTCCAAATCACATCAAATTATCACTGTTTGAATGACATGAGGGTCAATAAATGATTTTCACTATTGGGTAAACTACCGCTTTAAAGAAAGCATAGTGAGACTTACAGGCCAAAGGTAAGAGCTCAAGTAGCAAATGGCTCGATGGTGACCATGGCAGTGGCATAGCACTGATGGGCAGGACCGGATCACTTTACCCAACTGGCAAAGCAGATCCGGAACAGAAAAGCAATACGCATCCAAGTGCTCTGGCGTGAAAACTCAAGTTCATTTCCTGGGGGTCTTTTCAGAAACAGCTGACTTCTATACCAGGCCTGGGAAAAATAAAGTTTTGTCTCCTCAGCATGTCTTCATTGGAAACTCAGTTGCCAGCTATTCATAATAGGGTCTCTAAGATGGCACAAAAGTAATGGCTAAAAAAAAAAAAAAAAAAAAAAAAAAAAAAAAAAGTTAAAATGGAGATAACTTTTTTTGTTGTTTTGTTTTTTTTTGTCATGAAACTAAGTACATACAAGGACTTACTAATTTTTTGGATATGAACAAACATTTTTATCCTAAGTTTCATCCCTGTAGGACATTTTTGTTATTTCCTTTCTACAATGATAAAAGCAGCAGCTTCTTTATGCTCAGTGGAGTCTGCAAAACCTGCTGAACAAAGTTTCAGGGATCTTATATTGGTCTATGGGGACCATGAGATATTCAAGCAATTTCATTCACTGGGGCCAGCTGGTGGATCTCAAGTCACTTCTGCAAGGTGGTGTCTAAACCAGCTGCTCATTTGGCGAGGCATGGGGATGCCTGTTTTGTGATGTTGAGGTTTAGATCTATTTTTGCTCTTTTCTCTTCCTCCTTTCGATTCAAGAGACTCTGCAGTCTCAGTGGAGGCCTGACTTTACAAGGAAAGTAGAAAGTGAAGGGACAGCATTAATTCTGAACGCCACTCCTCAAGAACAAAGGCAAGCCACAAGAGGAATGTTTCCGGAAGTTAATCTTCTGGAAGGAACATGTGCACATCAGTGATACAGACTGTTTTATTTGGCTTGCTGGCTTCGCTATCATTTGTTTGGTTCCCACCACATCCACAATCTCTTGAGAACATTGGTGGTGGGTGAGAAATTAAGCATTGAACAATGTGATGGCAAATACTGCAAGGTTTCATCATAAATGATTGGGTAAGACATATTCTGTTTTCACTTACTGGTAGTCTTTTAAATGAATAGATTACCATGGGTAATTGATACACAGCCAGATTCAGTATTCTCTATTCCAAGGGTTTTCAAAATGTCAGACCTCCAAATATAATGATTTCCTTTTTAGGGACCCCCTTCCTAACACAAGCATTTAAAGGTTTGGGGTTGATATTGTAAAGTTTTTTTTTTTTTTTTTTTTTTTTTCTTATGCTCACCAGGCTGCATTTCTTTGACCAAAAATCTAGTAAAACACTAATGTTGTGAAATATCACTTTTTAAAATAGCTAAAAGTAAATAATATATTAATATTTATTTTAAAATATAACTTCTGTGATGGCAACACCGAGTTTTCAGCATCATTACTCCAGTCTTCACTCTTCAGTGTCAAATGATCCTTCAGAAATCATTTGAATATGCTGATTTGGTCATCCAGAAACATTTCTTCTTTTTATATGTTGAAAACAGTTGTTCTGCTTAATATTTTTGTGGAAATGATGAATAGAAAGTTTAAAAGAACAATGTTTGAAATAGAAATCTTTTGTAATTATTAAATGTCTGTTACTTTTGATGCATCCTTATTGAATACAAGTACAAACAAAACAAAAAAAAAACCTTACTGACCCAAAACATTTAAACGGTAGTGTATTTTCAGACACTTTCTCCATATATCCATCATATCCACAACTAATGGCCTTCATTCATATAACTTCGACAAATTGCATAAAAAGGTTGAGAGCATCTGTAATAACAGCAATAACTTGAAGCTAAATGTAAAATCCAGTGACATTAGACACCCAAGACTACAATAGAGGCCACCATATATGGAAATGTCTATAAAAAGAAGTTTCTCAAACTATGATTTAGTGACGAGGAAAATTACTTTCCTCGTTGTCTTCCGCTAACCCACTTGAAAACGCAAACATGTTCGTTTGCTGTATCCCAATGCCCTTATTTCCCAACAAGTTTTTTAACGAAATGGCTGATACCGGAAGGTCATGAGTCAAACTTAAGCCAGTTGGCGAGGTGTAACATTGCAATGAGTTCTCCATGAACAGAGTTGTCATGTATGTCTTTCCGGCCGCTCCCGCTTTGACTATGCAGCACACGTGTCACTGTATTATGGGATTGGTAGGACGTTCCATAGACCAGTGAGCAGCTGCTTTCCTAACCAATCAATACATTTTCTCTGGATCTGGGCAGGGTTAAAAATAGGAACTCCCAGGCAAGTCTTTTTAAGGTCACCGGATGGAATCTTAGTGGCGACTAAGGAAATCATGAGAAATAAGATACACAAACATAAATGGACACCATTTTCTTTTGAACACAGCCAAAAAAAACAGATGATTCCGATAAACGAGTATAAAGTTCTCTCTTTTTATATTCTCGTATCTGTTTTGGTCAATATGATTTTATTTCACTAAAGCACACCCTTTTGCTAATGTCCCTAAGCGACTTCACTGAATAATACATGAAGCACTAAAATGACATCAATGTGGCAGTATGACATGCTCAAGCCGGCGCTGCTATATTGAGTCTCCTGACTGTGCCCAAGCAATTACTGCTATTGTTGGTTTAAGAACGACAGGGAGGCTGAAGGTTGAAAGATGACTCACAATCCCAGCAGTTGCCGATGCATTTTAAACAGCACCAGAGAGCACTGATTCTATTCAAAATCCAAAAGCACAATACTATGTCTGAAATTTCCTGGGGAACAGTTACGAAAACTTACATGCATAAACCGAAGGTGTCAAGTAAATATATATTTTCTAGTAAAGAATGGGTATAAACTGGTATTATTCCAGATCTACATATTTAAAGCAAAATAGTGTAGTTTTAAAATGCCCAGTACAGAAAGATGTCACCTCAAGTGTGATAAATACACATTTCTGACCAAGAATACAACATCTGCTCATTTACACAAGTAAACAAACATCCCGACAGGACTATAAATATTCATGTAGTAAAGTGAACTATTAATTCCTGACCAAAGCAAATGGCATTAAAATAGGCATGCTTTAGGGCATAGTCGTGTGTAGACTCCTGGGACTCACCCGTCTGCGACAGAAGGGCAGGCTTTGAGCTATGATGTTGATGCTGAAGATCTTGAGGACTTTCTGTGGGGGTATAGGCTCCTTGGTGACCTCCTTGTGGTCAGCCAGATCCAGTGCCTGGCTCGCCGGGAGAGCCTGGGGTGCCTTCTCCTTGCCCGAGGACTTGGTCATCTTTCTCCTCGGGCTGGATGACGAGAAACGGGGAATGGGGCAATGCCGCAGCATTGCCAACCCAGGGCTAGTAGGTCATATCCCAGAAGAGGCAAATTTGTGGGATTTTGGTCAGTGGCTGAATCACTGAATTTCCCTAGAAGCCAACTCACTAGAATGTTTTTGAGTTTTAAAGAGACGGCTCTAAGAGTCCACACCAAGTTCGCTGCCCTGGATTGTGGCCCCTTTTAAAATATCAGAGGGTCTGATGTCATCAGTGAGACTGTTGGGCCCATGAGCAGCTGTCCTGTACTGGACTGCCCCCACCCAAGCACACAAGCATAGGAATCTATTCCACTAGCCCACCATGGAGCAATGTACCCTCTGAGATTCACATCAGATATAGACATACTGTATATTACTTTACATCTCCACCTTTACAGTAAAACACCAAGTTTGATTAGACGACAACTTCCACTTGAGTATGGACCAAAGGAAAATTATGGACTAACGACTGCCAACATTGTGAAATATTACATTATAAACAGACAGATAGAATTACTAAGTTAAAATCAGCATGCCTAATAAAAGAAGGTTGAGCATACAGCCAAAGCACATATTTAAACAGTTTTTTAACGGTTTAAGAGTCACTGTTTTAAAATAGCCATTAGTAGACTGACAGCAGTCGATGGTATGACAACTGAACATCTGAAAGGCTTGTAAATAATTGTTTCCTCCAGAAATCTGTTATGCAGCAGGGGTGCCCAAGTCCATCTTTCATATATATAGTCACATTAGCAGTCAGTAACAACATGATTTTAGTTTCACAATCCTTACGCACACAAAACTTTTGTAGAAAATAATAACTTACAGTTCAGTGAGTGAGTGAGTGAGATGTTGATTCAGTAACTGAACTAACTGAACTAAACTCTAACTGATTTAGTGAGTTCATTCAGTGAAAAATTCATCTGACTGATATGAACGAATAACTTTAGAGATTGACTTTTTGAATTATTCATTAACAGAACCAATCATAACAGTCATTCTTTCATGATGTTGCAATCTCTGTTTTTTACATCATGAAACCCACAATGACAACACAATAGAAATATGAGACTTCTTGACATTATTTTAAGATATTCTGTCTTTTTAATTCTCTGGAAGTAGTAGGTTAGACAGACACCATTTGCCTTGTCTGTTATGAATACTGTTATGATTTTCACATATACTGTTCTTAGTCTATATAATAGAGAAGTATGAATATTCTGATTCAACCAGTAAATTCAACAGGCCTGCAAAACTACTTTACTTTTTATACCATAAAGAATATTACACACCTAAGCCCACTTCAAGGGTTAATTGGAGAAAAGTACATTTAGGGTTTGGTGTTTGAGATAGTGAAGTAGGGTCAGTGTAACACTAAAATACCGATACACATCAATCCCTACATTTTAGCAGCCCTTGAGCATTTCTGTTCTAGGGCCTCAATTTGAACAATTTCTCTAGTACAATGTATATTTGTGGAATATAAAGCGGTCCTATGATGCAGAGCCACAAGGTTTACTCGAGTCAAACTGACCCGAGAGGGCAGATCTCATTTATAGCCCTGCCCTGGAAACCCAAAAGCTTCTGTCCTCTCACTTCATACAGACCCACATAAGCCTTCACCTAATCTTATGGCGCACAACTATGTGCCGTATGTGCACTGCTGAGCCTCGGCCCGTTAGCATGACTGGCACAAGGTAATTGCTGGGAATGCCAGAAATGCAAGGGATTTAACCCTGGCTCCTGCAGAATGTCAGGCACAGCCTTCTGTTAGGAGGAATCCTTTATTCTGCATGCCCGTCGCTTTTTAAATATAGCCTCTCTAGGGCTGTTGGGGGAAAAAACTAGGGTCTGGAAATGAAGTAAAGGGAATTTTCATTTAGGAGATCAAAAACAGATCAAACCACAACTTCACACAAAGAAAAACATGGGCTACTTTTGAGAAAATAAAACCTAAATCCAAGGGAAAAAAAGTGAATTCCCACATCATCGTAATATTTTACCTAAAAATGACCCATATATATTTTTCCTTCTGCTTAACACACACAAAAATAAATAAATATTTGAAGAAGCTTTTTGTTGTCCATAATACAAGTCAATGGAGTCAAGTTCAAGCGCCAAAAAAAGTATGATAAAAGCGGTCCATAAAACTCCAGTGGTTTGCAGTGTTGTTATAAACTAAAACTATTAAATAATTTTCATTAATTGAAATAAAGCTGAAATAAAATGATAAAATTACATGCACTTAAGGGGTTTGATGCTATGTCACCATATTTGATTTATCCATTGACCAATTACCAATTATATAATCTGTTCTCTCTTCATCATACAAAGTGATCATCACTTTAGAGGGGAAAAAAAACAAAACAATTGATTACTTTTGTGCTTATATACTTCATGACATTATTGGACCTTAAAACTTTAGACCCCACTGACTTTCATTGTATGGACAAAAACCAACATATTCTTCAAATATTTTGCATTCCGCAAAAGATAGAAAAAAAATATGAGGGCTCGAATGAGACATTCTTGAGGTCACAAATGTCTTGAAAAGCAGACCACGTGATAAGACCCAACTCTCCATACACTTTCAAAAAGTACATTAATACACATACACACAAAGCCCAAGTTTTCCGGTCACACTTTTTCCCAGTCAACACATTCACTATTAACTACAACTTTAGCCTCAAACTCCTAATTTACTGCTTATTAATAGTTAGTAAGGTAGTTATTGTAATGGTTAAGTTTAGGTATGGGGTAGGATTAAGAGCTGTAGAATATGTTCATGCAGAAATAGACATTAATATGTGCTTATAAAAAAGTACTAATAACCAACCAATATGCAAGTAATAAGCAAGCTAATAAGCAACTTTTTAATAGTGAGAACTGGATTCCCAAACTAAAAAGTGTTACCAGTTTCCCTTCACTGCCCTGATGAACCGTCACTCCAGCAAGCAGTAATTCACAGCACTTCGCATGACACCTATATGGCACCAGACTCACGACAGAAGCAAGCACTGCTCGTCTGACAGAAATGAAAAACCACTGATGATGATGACGACATCAAATGAGGATATGCACATAGAGTTGAGGGGAATTTAGGTGACTATGAAAATATAAATAAATCTATTTTAGTTTAAAATAAAATTTTGCAGTAAGTTGTCCACTTGCATTCTACTAATAAAGAAATACAAAAAAAAAAAAGAAATACAAAATTGTTCTTACAGAGATAAAAGAAATGCATCACACACACATTCTTCTTCATTCATACAGCACTAAAATAGAATTATTAAACATGTGTGTGAGACAGACTATGACAAAACATACAGTATCTGTGCTCACACACAGACCAGGCCAAAAACTAGTCAACTCCTTTACGAGTAAAACAACCGAATGAGCGATTAAAATTTCAAATGCTCATGAATCATTTATGCTTAAGCTGCTTGAGGGAAAAAAGTTCTTCACAAGGTTCTTTAGGGACAAAGTTTTATGACAATAGTACATTTAGAACAAAAGGAAATCCTCCGGGTGAAGCTCTAACATGAGAGTTTTCCACATGGGCAGTTTGCAAGGACATTGAACACTTGGTTGTTCATAAAACCATTGTAAGTTTTTGTCAAAGATCTAAGAATAGTTTGAGTAGGATTTAAATCACATTTTCTTTCTACACAGTTTTTATTAAGAGCAAAGAACAAAGTTGCTTAAATCAGTAAACTCAAATCAAGCAGTTCTGCTATATTGTTGAAAAGTTTAAGGGTTTGGACCTAGATATGACTGTTGAACCACTTTTAGGTTGTTGCTCATGTAACCGATCGAACCATACCCAGCGGGATTCGAACCGCTGTCTCTGGCATGGGAGGCGGGTGTGCTAACAAGGCCAGGGGAGTGAGGTTTACTCACACAGCTCTTACTAGCTGGCCTCCATTACACTCACCCCCCTAAACCTCACTCCCAATCGGGTCACGGCACCAAATGTAACCGGTCCTACCCAGCCCACTCCAAGCGGGATTCGAACCAGCGTCTCCCTGCATGGGTGCGCTAACAAGGACTCTAAAGACCGCAGTCTCTAGCAGTAGTCACCAGTACACCTTGAAGCCAGGGGCTCTTACAGCTCTTACTAGATCCCGACTCCTGACACTGGAGAATGAGCTCTTGAAGCTCCGCCCTCTTAGGCATGCAAAGACACACACTCAAAAGCGTGTTTTTTCTCACCCCCAATTTTAACATGCTATAAAAATTATCTGTGGGGTATTTTGAGTTAAAACTTCACACACACTCTGGGGACATCAGAGCCTTATTTTAAATCTTGTAAAAAGGGGCATAACAGGTGCCCAATAGGTGCCCTTTAAGACATAACAGATAAAGTTTGCGTGAATACTCGCCATGACTTTTTTTTTGTAACTCTGTGTATATGTTGGAATCACATGCTGTCTGAGGCTTCTTTGTATTTTTCTATATATAGAAAAATGGTCATATTTCTAAATATAAAAGTCATACACATGAAACAAACTATCAGATTTAGATTTCTGCAGTTAAAAAAATATGATGAGAGAAAAAAAATAAATAAATACAGATCTGGTCCACATTAAGCTGCAGTTTGACTGTAGCCTGAATGAGCTCTGACATTTGAGGATGTTGTCACAGCTGGCTGAAACCTGGAAATGACTAATTAACCAAGAGGCCTGGGATTGTTGCTGCGTAGCTGCAACTGCGCCTTCTCCCAGGAAAGTTGTTAGAGATTCATTCATGTTAATATGGCAATCTTCACAGGAAATACCTGATGTAGAATCAGATGATCAAAGCACAACTCGAATTTAAACTTTGAGTCTTTGGCGGCCTCATGTGATTAAGAGTGGAACTGCATGAAAATGATGAACATTTTGACAGAAGATAACCATGCCAAATAAGGGACATGGATTTAGAAATGCAGTAACATGTCAGTCCCCGAATTCTCTTAGGTTGGTGTCATAAAATGTAAAATATTGGTAAAGCCTGCCTCAATTCGTTATCCCAAAAAAATTTGCATGGTTTCCTTATTGCAACACCGTCCAGTCACTCTTCACCTGTTCATCATCTAACTTTTACACTCCAGTGACTCTTTGAGCAGATGGGTGGGCTGATAATGGGGGTTGCCAGGCAACGTTTTGAAGGGCTCTCACAAGAAAGTTCTGCCACACAGGAAACAGAGGCGAGGTAGAGAGGAAGGAGTCATCTGCCCATCCAGAGCACTCCTGATGTCCTCACTTCAGTCCTGAGGTAAAGACTGGCATATAAATGTACTCCAAATTTACCATATATGTAAGTAAAAGACCACGGCAGTACAGTGACAATTAATAGAACTGAGAGACAATTCCGCAAGTACTTGATTGTTAGCATCTGTACCTGGAATTGAACAACCCTAAGATGTAGTTCAATTCCAAATGAACTAACATGTTTTTAATATATGATGAACATCACAAAGACATGTAGGCTACTGAGAATTTGGGGAGGTGGAGTAATATAGTGCTAAAAGTGGCTTAAAGGTACAGGTTGTAGGACCTGCCACTAGAGGGCGCACTACCAAAACAAAAACGCGTGGTTTGATGACGCTAAGAAGGTGCGTGGAATGATGGATTTGTTGTCTTCTACCCAACCGCTGACGGCCATCAATCAGACGGAAAGGTAAATCATGGATTTAACGGATGAGCTTAAATTTTATAAATGTTGTGTTTAATGTTAATGCAGAGACGCGATCAGACTATGGATCAGACGCGTCCTCGCGCGGGTCTAGAGACGCGATGCCCCGCGTTTGGCGTGTTTGCCCCATAATACTAATCGTGTTGATTGTTATAATGGCATACGTTTTCTGTAAAGATATGAATCAAAACAACTCACCTGTCGAGTAAAACACAAGCGAGATCGGCATCTCTTTCTAGGTGAAGTTTGTTGCGAAGCTCTCTCCATCTAGAAAATGCAACACCGATATTGATCCTCTTTCTCTCCTCTTGTCCCAAACTCTTCTTGGGTCGTTTGGTTGGCCCGTACGCTTACGTTTACGGGAGCTGTCCTTGTCGACAGAACAAGCGGCAGATGGTAAACAGTAATTATGTTCCATAAAATCCACCATAAAACGTGCAAGAAGTAAATAAGGAACTGCTTGAAGCAAGCTAGTGGTTTGCTGGACGCTAGACACTACTTCCCCATTGGTTTCTACGTCAGTAAAGGCGGTAACAAAGGGCAACTGACGTCATTGACAGGCGACTGCACTGCCCCGTGTCACTGTTTAGAATGGGAATTTTCTCATGATTTACAAGTAGTTGAAAACATTAGAGATATTGTTAGTAATCAGCTGGACAAAATATATAACACTAGCCTAGTG
The DNA here is from genome assembly GCF_024489055.1 of Chanodichthys erythropterus. Taxonomy (NCBI): domain Eukaryota; kingdom Metazoa; phylum Chordata; class Actinopteri; order Cypriniformes; family Xenocyprididae; genus Chanodichthys; species Chanodichthys erythropterus. The sequence continues at coordinate 20,989,039 of NC_090232.1, forward strand.
GTTTTTGGATATTTTACTGCAAATATCTTACAAATTGTACCTTTAATGCTAAGAAATAAATTTGTTTGAAAAAATAAAGATTATTAAAATAATAATTTAAACATTTTATATAAAAGTTTTCTTTTGATTTTGGAGTGAAACGTGACATTTCATTTTGTTCACAAGATTAACCATTCAGGCTTTTGCCTAATTAATTATAGGAATGGGGTTGGAACTCACAATCTTTTGATAGAAGATGAGATCATGGTCCTTTATAAACAACCCTAACACTGAATATAAAAAAGCCAAATATTCAAATAAGACAGCAGAGTGCTGTAGATTATAGATGCATGAGGTTGTGGGTGTGTAAACCTCATGTTAGTTCCTTCAGTTCTGTCTGGTGAATGACACTCAGATCCTTGAAGAAGAGTTTGGAGTACATGAATCAGTGCTCTAGCCTGAAAACTGCTCTAAAGTAGTCAAACGATCAAAACTATAAATATGAATGATACTACCATGCTTCATCCAGAAGAATAAAACAACCCCATTGAGCACACAATGACAGACCCACACAGACTTTCATGACTGAACACTTCACAAGAGAACAAGAGAATCTTCTGGATGATGGTAAAATTATACCTCACTTGAGATATTTACCAACTTTTTAAGCATCCTCAGTGAAAACCTCTCAGAAAAAAAAAAAAAAAAAAAAAAACTAAATGCAGGAGAATTTTTCAACCTAATTAGTGCACAAGAGACAACTGAGGCTTCACATGACCTCTGACTCAGCTTCACCTAACAGTGTCCCAGAGGACAGGTGTCCATTACTGCCTGTTCTCTCTCAACACAAACACACACGAGACAACAAATATGCATCAGTTTTAGTCAGGGATGTTAAAATGGACGTTTGTGTCAAGACAACTTTGGTGGAATAATCTCAACTCTAATACAAAAGTAAATCAAAACTGTTGCTGAAATACAATAAAGTACATTTGAAAACATTTAATCTGAAAATGAGAAACTATAAGAAAACATTAATTGCACAATATGCTCATGTACATGAACATGTTTAGCACGTGATTGGAGCTCAGCGCAGAATCTTTCATGACACAGTGTCAGCGCTCAATGATATGTCTTAAACCCACACACCCTCGGCGGTAATTCACAGCTCTACATACGACGCCTGTACCGCACGACATGCCAACGAGCCAAACGCAGCTTCCCTGACAGTGTGACAGTCCGCCTCCACAAGCGTGAGCAGGAACAGGTTAAATTAATGAGCGCTGCTGTCAAATCAGTCACATTCAGTCAGTTAGCACTCCTGATCATGAAATGAAACTCAATGCAAACTTATTATTTGAGTTTCATATAAAAGAACTACATAGAAATCTACATTATATAATTTAAGTTAAATATTGTACCATTAACAGGAATCGTTGACCAAAAAAATGAAAACTCTTATTTATTAAAGGCACAGCAAGCAATTTCTGCAAAACACTGTTGATATTTGAAACCGACACCTAAACAAACACACCCCTCCCTTCAATGCTCCACCCACAAAATAACGAACACGCTATGCAACAGGCAATGACTAACAGCTAGTGATCCAGCTCCAGAAAGCTTTTCTAATATTAACATGGGTCCCAATTCTTGCCTGATCGTAACCTCTTCTTCCAATTATATTCCTCTGACCTTTTCCTCATTGGTAATATCTCAGCTATCTCGCTTTCAACAGTCCTACAAATGTCTCGCTTGCTCACGCTCTCTCCTCCCCCATCATAAGCATATATACCCCTAGTACTCAGTGGATCAGTCCTATCCACTTTGATATTTTATTCTGTTTACACAGCCAGGAAAAAAAATAAAAATTTTCAGCACATACACAGAACAGACATCGACCAAATATCCACAAAATTGTTTAGATGTTCAACAGCATTTTCTCAGAAATTGCTTAATGCACCTTTAACCCTCATGTCCTTTCAAATCTGATCAGACTTTCTTTGTATGGTTATTTCTTTTAAAAAAGTGCCTCATTTTTAATTTTGTGGTTGATTACGGCATCATAAAGAAATTTGCGTCACTGTTGCTGTCACACTGGCCCCGTTTACTCCTGGTATTAAAGGATAAGTCCACTTTTAAATAAAATTTTCCTGATAATTTACTCACCCCCATGTCATCCAAGATGTTCATGTCTTTCTTTCGTCAGTCGAAAAGAAGTTAAGGTTTTTGATGAAAACATTCCAGGATTATTCTCCTTATATTCAAATCAATTCACATCATCATTTCAAAGCAGCTTTACAGAGAATGCATGTCAACATTACAATTTAAAGAATGCAGTTAGCAAATAATGTAATAATTTAGGCAATTAATTTACAATCACTGTTAGCAGTTTAACTGAAGGTAGAAGCAATGAGCTCCTGGAAAAATGAATTACATTAACAATAATGTAATTTATGTGTTAATGTAATAACAATAGGCCATTGAAGTCCCCTTATAGTGGACTTCAATGGCCTCCAAACGGTTGAAGGTCAAAATGACAGTTTCAGTGCAGCTTCAAAGCGTTCTACATGATCCCAGACGAGGAATAAGGGTCTCATCTAGAGAAACGATTGGTCATTTTTGAAAAAAATACAAACTGGCGCAGTGTTCGTTCCGTAATACTGGAATGTTTTGATCAAAAACCTTACATTTCTTTTTGACTGACAAAAGAAAGACATCTTGGATGACATGGGGGATGAGTAAATTATCAGGAAAATTTTATTTTAAAGTGGACTAATCCTTTAAGATGCATTTTGGTCAACTTGCACCTGGTGTTTTAATCAGTCTCTTTTGTTCACTTTCAACCACTTCTGTCCTGATTTCTTTGAGGGGAGGTTTATGGGTGGCAAAATAAGCTCATTCGATTTACATATGGGTGACAGAAAAGCATCTGGAGAGCAGCAGCAGCTTTCGTTTCTGGTCTGATAGCCACAAGACCACACCGAATGCGCCGAGTACGGTTTAGAAATCAGGAATGGTAAGAGAACATTGTGTTTGGTATGTTTTTCATCTTCAAACCAAACTTGGATCTTCAGTCGACAAAGTATAAATCCCATCTGGCTAGTGCGCTTCTTATAACGTTTAAACATTAGGTCAGTAGGCGGGGAGTAGACGTTGCTGTTCAAACAGGTATGTTTTCAACTACCTCTGGAAGTGGTTGAAAGTGGACAAGCTCAATGTTTTAGATCCCATTTACACCTGTATTTAGCGTCATCTACTGTACTTGTGATCCGATCGAACAAAATGCATTTTAACACCAGGTGTAAGCAAGGCCACTGACTTTCAGTCCGGGGCAGCACTCAATACCCCAGAGAGGATTGGGGGGTGTTCACACAGGATGTGTTTTTCCTTTTTTAAACAGCCAGACTGAGGGATATAACTCAACAGAACAGAACACAGAGGTCTTGAGATGTGTTTAAACACGTTTGAGACCCATTTTTGAAAGAAGCTATTTTTACCTTGACACCATCGTCAAACTGAAAAGTTCATGTTGCAAAATGTTGAACCAACTTAAGCACAATCCAAAATCCAAAGAAGTCAGTCTGATGCATATGTAAATAGGATAACGATTTACAAGTTAAGTAAGTACAGAAGTATAAGTATATACAAGCTGTTTTAGTGCACTGTTAAAATAAGAACAAAGGACTAGTCTATACGCATTGTACTGATCTAGATCAAAGAATTGGACACATAGACAGCTCTACACAAGCTTGACCTCATGCTTCGTTTCACGCTACAAAAATATACTGCAGTAAAAGAGACAGTGGTTTAGACAGAGTTGTGCCATATGACTGTGTGGTGTTGTGTCCCAAGAAAGGGCATATATAATGAGACGTTCATATGAAACATTCAGAGTGCTCTTCCTGTGATGTAGCTGCTTCAGGCTCCGAGCCTGACAGATGGTGCCAGTCAGATGATCCCAGAGCGGGAAAGTGCCAGTGCTTTCCTGCTCTCACCTGGGGACAAGGGGAAAGTAGGTATTTGTGCTTCTTGGCCTACCTGAAATCTACAGTTTACTTGTGTCATATAGAAGGTGGGGTAAGATGTGCCACTTTACACTTAAGCTGTCCTTAAGTAGAAATTATAATGCTTATACACTAAATTGTATTGAATGATGGTTTCTATTAACAAAAAGTAGAAGAAAGTGTATAAAACAAAACAACAAAAATAAAAAAAAAATGGCTATGGGCTGTGTCAGGTCAAGGGGTAAGGTGAATCAGGAGATAGTGAAAGATTTACATTTCAAATAAAAATGATGAATAAAAAGCACAGTATCATTTAACTATTTTGCTGCATATTATTAATATTTTATAAATTGCCATATAAAAAGGAATAATACCAAAGTCCCTTTAAGACAAGTCATTTCACTCGGCGGCCATCTTGAAACACCTCTCAGGCATGCAAGTGCAGCTCCTATCTCTTTGAATGGGGAAACATCAAATTCTCCAAAGCTGTTTGTCAAGCTTTCGATTAAATTTAATATTTGAAATCACCAATGAAATCTGACAACAACGGTCTCATAAATTGGGTTTCTAAATGCTCACATCATTACAAAAATAACAGTATTTTTCAGGCTGGATCAAGCTAATGCGCATGCGCAGTCCTAAGTGCGCGTCTCTATAGGAAGCAAGCGTCTGACTGTTCCTATAGGAACCAGAGCTTCTACTGGCAGCTGCAGTGATGCGATGACTTTACCAAATCGGTGATTGGCTCTTATTTAGAAGGCGGGACTTATTCTACCATATTGCGTGTTGCACTTTCTCCCATTCAAAACAATGTGAGTGATGCATCTTGTGTTATTCTATAGAATGGAATAGAATAGAATAGAATGTGACAACAATTTTAATAAGTATTTGCATTAACATTTTGTACTTGTAATAGTATTTCCTGCATTTGAATGTAAAGCTTGAAAAGTGAAAAGGGGTGGAAAAATTGGGACAGTCCCATTTTAAATTTTAGTCATTGGTCACATAACATGTATACTAGATTAAAAGGGCACTCTCCTCAAATTGCAGTATACCGTCCTAAGACCAAATGAAGCACAACACTTTTTTTTCTTTTCTTTTTTTTTAATAGAGTTTCAGATGCAAATAAACATTAGAATTTGTATATTCAACAATAACTTAATTTTGACAATGACTTAATTTTATCCACTGGGATAAGATTGGATTTGTTAAGACCAAGAACACTTAAAATGACAATAAATAGGGTCACTTATGATGTTATGTTGTCTTGATAGCCAAATGCCCATTTTCAGCCCATTTCTGATGTCAAAGCTGACAATAATTGTAGTAATTTTCCCAATCCCAGAATTCAATGCCAAAGACATATCCAGAAATACCCAGCAACACCTGCAAATACAGTAGATCTAGCATGACTTCTCCAGTGTGAATAACACAGTAAACACCATGTACACAGCCCTTGAGTGGTTCTGAACATACAGGATGGCAGCAAGTGTTTCATGCCTCTGTAAACAAGTCTGAGACCAGATTTATTCATAAAAAAAAGAAAAAAAAAAAAAAGTGGAGCTTTTGATGCCGCAATCACTTTTTGAAATCAGAGAGCGATTATGCCTACCTCTAACTTCACTTGACGACAGCAAAGGCTTAACATCAACTTACTAGACACAACACGTCCATTTCATCTTCCCTTCTTTGAAGACCATCTGTGAACCCACACAGGCTGTTTGAATACACTTGGCACTCTTAATGTGGTTGTCTGATGGGGACAAAGTCTTCAAACAATCGCCTTTAGCCAAGTGTATATTTCCTCATGCCAGTCTATACGACTTGATATTGTATAGACAAGCGAACATCAACATTTGAAGATGAATGTCTTTCCTTCTCTCACAAACACACATCAATTGCTGTACTCCTATTGGTTTATCATCAGACAGCTGTCGTAGAAGTATGTACATGCAGGAATGTGACCTACACTGCAAGAACTTCAGAGGATAGTAGGCTTCAAAGCCAATTAATCGGCTGTCATTAAAATTCCCTAAATTAACCTCAGACGGCAACAGCTTTAAAGAGAAAATGTGAGTGAAAGCAGCTTGTTTTAGCCACACTAAAATCAAATTGTATTTATCATTTAAACAGTGTTGCACACTTTAAAATCATCAATTTACTCTGAGGATTCAAAGAATTTTCTGTGCATGCCCAAATGATATCAGCTTCGCAAAAAGGAGAGGAAAAACGTTTTGTGGGGAGGTAAGGGAAAATATATATTTCTAATTAGTTCATGTTTAATTAATGACTTAATTTAAGGAATGCCTTTTGGGCATTTTCTTCCAGCTTGTTCCATTTTTCAGATTGTTTATCCATTGCCTGATTCAATAGTCTGTTTGAATCCAAAAAACCCATGGCTACGGTTCAGCACAGATCTGAAGAGGCTCATGGTTCACATGCCACAAAATCTTTGAGCTAATTACACCTTACATATTACATAAACCATGAACAACTGGGAACAGCTGGCACTCACCGGGTTTCTGCATAATTAGTAACTATTTCTTTAAAGCACAAAAAGTCCATAAACTTTGAGCAGATAGCTGGGAATTAGCAGTATGGAAAAATCAAAAGACAGTGCTCACTCAGCTCCATTTTCAAACGGTTTCCTTCAGTAGTAAAAATTTTAAAAATAATAAATTAAAATATAAAACAAAACAAAAATAAAATACAAAACAAAACAACAAAAACAAAAAACAAACAAAATAAAACATAACAAATAAAAAAAATATAAATAAAATAAAATAAAATAAAATAAAATAAAAAATAAAATAAAATAAAATAAAATAAAATAAAATAAAATAAAATAAAATAAAATAAAATAAAATAAAATAAGGTCAGTAAATTCCTTCACCATTCCCTGGCATATTAAAAAAATAAAAATTTTGGAGCCTGTCTACATCTGTCAAAAGGCATGCCAAACATTTTTAAAGTGCTTAATAAGGCAGCCATTTTAACACAGGTGCTCAGAAACATTTTGTAACCAGCTAAGCAATTTTCAAAATGCAAAGTCACTTGTTAAAGACAAGCTTTCACAGCTGTTTTTCCTCACTGAAATAAACGAAAGAAAAAAAACAACAACATTGCATCTACCAAAAAATTATGTTAAATAAAAAACTATTAGTAATAGTTAAAGTTACGTGACAAAACCCACTTTTAAAGTTGTCATGAAATCAAAATTGACCCCATTTACTTTGTTAGTGCATATTACTAGTCTTGTGGTGAACAATTAATACGTGCAAGTTAATACACAGAAGAAAAAAAAAAAAGTTTGTCATGGTAATCTTTAATCAAAATCTGACAAGTTACTTCCGGTCTGGAATGTCGTTTCTTCTCTGATGACGTCAGTTTGACGGCTTGGGTTGAAAACGCTTAAACCACTCCCCTCCAACTGTTCGTCTGCTATGAGCCAGAGATGGAGAGGAAGAGCGCTAAAGTAAAACCCTGCCCTCTATTCAATATTCCGTTTCACTTGAAATTACATCAAAACACTGGAGAAAATTCATTTGCAACTTCCAGTTCATGGGGACTTTGAGTTCAAGACTCTAACTTTAGACAATGATGTCAGATGAGAAAGTTCTGCAGAACTGCTATTTCACTTCTTTATTCTGTTGTCTAACACTGCATGAGGGAATTCAATCATTCAATCAGCTTAATGCAAACACTATGATATTACTATTAAATGCCCTGAATGCATAATTCCCAAACAGGGATAAAACACGCTGGAACAACATTTCCTCAAGGAAAACATTTTAGAATGACCTAATTTACAAAGGTTCAGCATTCCTTTTCACGTTCTTAATGAAATCTTCACCCTAGCCAAGGGGAGTAGGACACCAGCCACAGATGTGCTCTGTATCATTAAGTCTTTAAGGCCGCATTTACACTGCAGGTCTTGATGCCCAATTCTGATTTGTTGACTATATCCAACTTTTTTGATGACCAGCTTACTTCTTTTAAAAGTGACCCATATCTGCATACACTTGGCGAAACAATTCAGGGTAGAAGTACTGACCCAGGAAAACTTGGATCAGAAAGGAAGTAAATACATGGCGATTTGCAATGTCAAATGTTAAAGGTCAGCAAAACATTGGTCTCTTAAGGCAGAGGAAAAAAGAGCCCTTGTTGAAGCCTGGGAGATGTAGCAATGATCGCTGTTGTAATCACTGAGGTTGGTGTCCACCCGAGTTGACATTTTCCAGTCGCTTTTTCAATGACATACGACTTGCATTGATGGGAACATCTAACCTGTCAGCTTACATGGCAGATGCAAATGCATGTTATTTTCCACATATGAATGAGGCCTGAAACTGATTTGAGAATATCGGAATCCATGTGCTTTTTCTTGTATTGGGTCACTAGAACCATGTAATGTAAATGCAACCTAAAGCCGTGCACACACTTAAGGATTGTAAGGCCGATTATGAATGTAAATAGATACTTATGTCTGATAGCGCTCAAACGCGTCCAGTCAGAGCCAGTTGCATTCAGTCTGCGATTACAGTTGGTGTTCAAATTCCATGTGTGAGTATATAAATCGGCTCCAGTCGAAGGAAACGATCGGAATGTATGTTCAGTTCAGTCTTAGAATGTTTCAGCTAATCGTTAGGTGTGTCCCCGGCTTAACTCACACTAGACCAAAAAAATAAAAAAATAAAAAAATGGTAAAGATGTTTATTAAAATTATATTTAAATTTTTTATTGTTAAAACTATTTGCTGCCTTTAAAAGGATTAATTCACTTTCAAATGAAAATTACCCCAAGCTTCAACAAGTTATGAAGTAAAATGTCTAGCTTCCTTCTGTATTTAACTTATGAAGAGAGTGTAAATCTCAAAGTTAAAAAAGCTTACGTTACATCCTATGCATTCCCTATTCAACTTATGGAAAAATGCGACACCAGTTCCGTTTTTTCTCGCATACAGCAAACATCTCACTATCTGCTAGCTGCCTGTCCCCTGAACACAAAAAACGTAGTCGCCACAAGCTCCGAAAACGGCAACAAAAACAAACTGGTGCAGCCTGGACCACGAATCATAATAAACACGCTCCAGCCAATAACCGTCAAGAATAATTTTAAATGCGCGTTCATGACTGTTTCAGGAAGCACGGATGGGAGGGAAGGAGGAGGCGGAGGGAGGGTCTAGCTAGCCTCTGTTTTGTTTGACAACACTTCGAACATCAACAGGAAGTTACTCCACTCCGGATCACTTAGATAACCTTTAAGGAAGCCCTGAATAATTAGGCTGTTTCACCCGTTTCTGCTCAGAAGGATTATATTAATATATATAATCATATATTTTGATCAAACTTTACAATATACTTTATAAAAAAAAAACTTAAAATAAAAAAATAAATTCCCCGTAAGTTGAATACGGAATGCAGTCTGGTGGAAGCTAGATATTTTACTTCATAACTTGTTATGGATATTTTCTTCACAAAAATGCATCGCTTCGCTTCAGAAGGACTTCATTAACCGCCCGGAGCCGTGTGGAGTATGTTTATGATGGATGGATGTGGATGGAGGCACTTTCTTCAGCTCAGTTTTTTATAGTACACTTATATATATATATATATTTAATTTCTTCATTTATTGTATACCATTTTTAATGGTAAAATATCATCTGGAAAATATTTACATTCTATAATCTGGAATAATTAGGAAATTTACAAATTTCCTAATATTTACTTTTTGATTAAGTTAACAGAAGACATTAAAGATTGTGAATAATAAACTATAAAAATAAATTACTTACTTGCTTAATCTCAATATTTTCGACTAGTATTTCAAATTATATTTTTAATTATTAGTATTATTACTACTACATTTATTTCCAAACTTTTCTTTAGACCCCATTGCATCCTCTTGCTGCCCCCTAGTGTGCCTAGAGACCAGTTTGAAACCCATTGTGCTTTCAGCTAAAGCACAGAATACCTTCAACAACTAAAACACCACTACTAAAAAACAGTTTACAATCTAATACTCAGCAATGTCAGCTAGTCAACCATCTTGACCTCATCTTTAATGAGTCAGGCGGCTCACTAGATTGAGCCAATTTGTTGTTAAAAAACCTTGATGTCCTTTTGAAAAGACACAGTCCAGACATCACTGCTTTGCGAACTTCAGCCCTGCTGTGACTGCCTCAATCAGATAAACAGTGTTCTCATCCGAGAAACAGCGCTTTGAAAAGGCGGATGAGACGCTCTCCACACACAGATGTGATAAGATGTTCTCTGGAGATTCACTCACCAGTAACAGTGCGACCTTCTTCATACTGCGATTCCCCATGGCAGCTCAGAGAGACTCGGCTCAGTCACAGAAAGAAACGGTGAAAGGATTTGCAGGTCGTCTTCTGTCAGCGCGATGACAAGCGTGTCGACATCATGAGGATGAGGAGGGTCTGTGCGCTCTTGCATTCCCTCCCCTCGCTCTTCTCTATCTCCGCTCATTTGCATTTCCTCTTTGCTAATAAACAGACCCAATCTCTATTTGGATTCAAGCTGACTAATAAAATACACGTTTGAATGAAACTGATTGTGTATACAAAATGGCTTGCCAAACACACACACACACACACACATTACTGGAGTGAATGTTTATGTCTCTGATGTTTACATTTGGTGATCAACTACTGCTGCCAAAAAAAACTGGGCCAAATGTCTCAGATCCACAGAAACGTATCAATAATAATGGTGATTGCAGAATTACAACCATTGACTGGAGAATCAGTGACGTTCCTTTTGACCAATCAGAGTGGAATTATGGGTCTGCCCCATCAGCATCAAAATACGTCTTCATACAGATGTTGAATTTGACAGGAACCACCAACCTAATCTAATAGTTAAAAACGCTTTCATATGGAGGTCAATGACAAGTAATAACAGGCAGCTTGCTACATAAAATACAAGCCTGCTGTTTAAAACCTCAGGCATGGACGAGTCCAGACATGACTTTTTCCACAAAACTGTATAAAGTAGACAATCCGACCCATTTGATATCTAGAACAACATGAGGGTGAGTAAATGAACAAGATTTTCATTTTTTAGCTGAAATCATTCCTTTAACTTTCCAAACTGGGGGTTTGTGAGGGAACAGCAGGGGATTTGAGAGTTGATGAAAAGCTAATACTTATTTTTAAAAAGTCAAATTAAAATGAATAAAAATGGCTGCACGTGTAACCAAAATAAAACTAAAAATGACAATATGGCTTACTGTGATAATCAAAACGCGATTTAGTATGATAAGCTCTTCATTTACACGCAAGCAGCTCATCTAGCAAGCAGATCAGTGTATCGGAGCGGCTGTAAAAACTCCATATCTGCATGTCGCAGACCATTCCAAAGATACCCGGATAGTCTACTTTTTCCACTTAGAACCCAAAGTGCAAATCCATGCACGCTCCTTACGGCTAACATTGCCCACAACCACCCAGTAGAAGAGTATTTGATTAGAACTACATACACAAATAAAAAGTGTTAAAAAAATACAAACATGACGGATGTGCAAGACCGATGGTTAAGCAGAGCGGTTAAGATGGAGTTTGAGTGATTAATAATCAGTATCTAACCTGACAAAAAAATATTTATTAAATGTTATCCACATTATATTTCACATGCAACAGCATTATGATCTTTTATAACGATGCGTTTAGTCATTAACTTTTAAATGTATCATTATGCAAACATGAGGAGAGTTCTCCACATGAAAGACCATGGACTGGCAGATCAGCGTGCGACTACATTTTTCTCTGAAATGGTAGGAAATTAAATTTAATTGAATGTGGAGGATTTTAGCTGTGACATGATGATTGACAGAGAAGTTTAAATGGTTACAGGTTGCACGTAACTAAGCGACAGAGTGTCCGTTAGAGACGCAATTATGATGAAGTAGTCCCAAAGCTACACATTCAAATGTATGTACTTTTTCTTCACAAAAATAGAACATACTTTTAGGGCATGGTATTAGTAGGCAAACTGGGACGCAACATACATGTTTATCTTATATGGTAATTTAAACTGTGATATGACAAAAATATTATTTTGGACTAAACTGTGCAGCCTAATACTGTAAAAAAAATAATTTTAAAATCAAACAAAATAAGAAAGTTTAAATATTTTATTTGTTTACTTACATGTCAACTAGAGCATTCATTGTCATCAGATAACCGTGAACATGTGAATATGTGTGTTAAATAATTAAAATATTAACTTAAAAAATTTCAGTACCCCTGAAATTATGTCAAAGGGGTTCAGATGGGGGGAAAAAAAAAAAAGGGAATCCCTGCTTTAACTTCCATCAGCCAAGTGATCCAAGAATGTGAGAACAAAAGGAGCAATTTAGTTTTAAAATGAAAAACATCAAGCTAATCCAGGTGCACCTGAGCACATTCAATACAATCCAATACTTGACATGATATCAGCAAACCAACCTTTGTTTGAAAGCATATTCCTTCATTCCATCAGGGATGTGATGTTCGGCTTATGAATGAGTTCATCACACCATAAAATCAATTCTCACAACAAGATGATTGTTAATCTGATGTAAAGCCAAAAACGACCAGTAGAGGGAACACCATGATTACAGAAGCCCTCTGCCCACATTAGATACATCTCACTACATTAAGACTTAATCGCAAGAAAATTTCCATTTGAACTTTAAGGACCAATTGAAAAAGTGAACTTCAGTCGCTTACCTTATTCTTTGAGACAGAGGTTGAGCTTTGGTTCTGTCGTCCAGAGGACTGGTCCGTGTTATCATTAGGGTCCGACACACTGGTCCTGAGGGAGGGAGAGAGGAGGCCATCCTCTCCTTCTTCCTCCTCTTCAGCCTCCTCCTCCTCTTCCCTCCCACTGTCTTCTGAATGTTCAAACTCAAACTCATCGCTGTCCTGGTCCATGTCCTCCTCGTCACCGTTCTCCTCTTCCTCCGGCCGGTCGTCGTCTTCCTCTGAACGAAGTCCCGACCCGGCCTGCCCATCCCTTCCGGCGTTGTTATTATCCTCCTCCTCGTTCTCCTCCTCTTCATCACGATGCCGTCTTCGCCGCCGCCGCTGCTCCTGCTCCCACATCCACTGGGCGCCCTTCTCGGCTCCGTTCACCTCGCTCCTCCGTCCTTCCTCAACTGGCTCGCCTCCGGAAGGCCATGGCTCCTCCTCTCCTTCCCTTGGCCGCTCTTGTCTGCCCTCTTCCTCCTCGCCAGGTTCTCTTCTCTGTTGTTGCGCCTCCTGCTCCTGCTCCTGCTCCTCCAGCACCTGGTTGACGTGCTCCACCTGGGGCTGGGGTGTGTGGCCGGAGGTGCTGTTACCTGCCCCCGGCCTCTGCTGCTGGGCCGCCCTGCTGCCGCTGCCCCCCGACAGCAGATCCTGGTTCATTTCCAAAAGCCAGCTTGCTACCTCCTGCACCTTCGCTAGGCTGTCTGAGGAGGACAAGGACTTGGCATTCTGAAAGAGAGATGGAGACAGAAAATGGTTAAAGTCAGCATGAAATCAACATAAAAAGGCAATAAAAGGCATTTGTTTGGGATGGTTACACAAAACGAAGAAACGCCTATTTCTCCTGTTTGTATCCAGAGCGTGCTGAAAGTGGGTAAGTAATTCTTTTATTCATGCCTGTGAAATAAAACAATAGACATTTGCATCTATGCTGTGAAAGATGCAATATGAAGATCCCTCAAACAATGGGCACACCTCTCCTGCTTGGCAGTTGATAATCTACACTAGGCTTGGCCTGGAAACCACAGCAACAGTCTCACTTCAACACATGCAAACAAACAACGAGTTTCATTCAGTCATTCAAACTTTTACTCCGTTCCCTTTCAATTCTACGGTCTTCATTAAAAACTTTTTTTTTTAGTTAAATGCTACAATCTAGAACCTAATAATGCTAAAACATGCATGTTTGAGTACATGTGCTGTAAAATAATACACACATATGAAATACCATTCAAAAGATTGGGGTACAGAAGACACATTAAATTGATCAAAGTGTAAGTAAAAAAGTTAAGAATGTTACAAAATTCTCCTTTGTCATAAAACTGCTAAGAAAAGTCTGTTCACTCAGCGGCCATATTTGCCAAACTTTCGGGCAGCTTTTTCGGGCATCCAAGACCAAGTCCTTTCTATTTGAATGGAACCCTGAAATCTCAAAAACTGCTTGAAGAACTCACAATTAAATATCATTTCAAATCAGCAACAAAATCTGACATGAACTGTCCCATAAAATTTTTCTAATGCTCAAATAGCTCATTTTTCAGGCTAGATGAGCCAATGCGCATGTGCAGTCCTAAGCACGAGTCTCTGATTTCTATGGAAACCAGAGCTTCTAGGCAGCTGCAGCGATGCAATGACTTTATCAATCAGCAATTGGCTCATTTACTTAGAAGGTGGCAGTTTCTCCCATTCACAAGTAACAGGAGTGAACTGTTTTTCTATATCTATAGTCTTTGATTTTAAGCAGCCCAACTGTTTACAACTGAGATAAGAAATGTTTCTTGAGCACCAAATCAACATATTTGAATGATTTCTGAAGAATCATGTGACACTAATGAATAAATCATATTTGAAAACATACTGAAATAGAAAACAATTAGCAATAATATTTCACAATATTACTGTTTAACTGTACTTTTCCTTTAATTTTGGCAGCCTTGGTGAGCCTTTCTTCAAAAACAAAACAAAAAAACAGACTTTAAACTTTATTTTATCTCAGTCAATTAGAATGTGTTTGGATAATTAATACAACAACTATGTGGAGGAAGATTAGAGACCAATCACAGACCAAACAGACACCAAGTCTACACACAAAATCTTGTTTAACACAGATTCTATTCAATTCAAGAAGAATTTAGATAATAGAAACTCCAATGACTCCTACAACAGATCAAATACAATCACTGATGACCATAAATTACCAGCAGAGGGCATCAGTGCCAAATAAGTGCAGTTCATGTTACAAGGGTTTAGTATCCAGACATAGACCACATGTCTGCAGCAGGATATACACAATAACATTGTGTTACAGTATGGATGGCTCACCAGTGTGAGTGAGTTTCTGGCTCTTTGGCAGAACTGTTATTTGCTCTGTACAGTGTTTTCACACTTTTTTTAATGTGCATTACGCTTTTGTTTTGCAGAATGTCGTTTTAGGTATACTGAAATAGCTGGGGAAGATTTAAAAAAATGGACCATAAGAGCAGGAAAAAAAAAATCCTTATTAAACCTTTGAATTACAGTAAACCGTCACAGAAAGAGAAGCCAGTAAAATGGTAGATAACGGTACAAGTGAAAACAGGGATGAGCTGTGTAATCCAACCAGGAGTGTGAGAGCACGTGAGTTTGATAGAGACCTGATTAAGATAATGGAGTGCACAGATGGGCCTAGACGATAAGAGATGAGACTGACTGCATGAATGTTGTTGTGTACGCAAATAAGATATTTAACAAGACCTTAGCACCATGAAAAGGGTATCTGTGACATGCTTAAAACTAAATTCTCAGTGTTTATTTTTGTAACAAGTGGTCATATCCTTAAATCATTACTATAAAAAGAGTCAAACTATAACTATAAAGTTGAATTATTTTAAAGGTGCCCTAGAACGTTTTTTCACAAGATGTAATATAAGTCTAAGGTGTCTCCTGAATGTGTCTGAAGTTTCAGCTCAAAATACCCCATAGATTTTTTAATTAATTTTTTTAACTGCCTATTTTGGGGCATCATTAAATATGCGCCGATTCAGGCTGTGGCCCCTTTAAATCTCCCGCTCCCCCGCCCCCGCGAGCTCTCAACTGCCTTAAACAGCAAACACAAAGTTCACACAGTTAATATAACCCTCAAATGGATCTTTACAAAATGTTCGTCATGCATGCTGCATGCATGCATTGGATCATGTGAGTATAGTATTTATTTGGATGTTTACATTTGATTCTGAATGAATTTCATAGTGCTCCGTGGCTAAAGCTAACATTACACACTGTTGGAGAGATTTATAAAGAATGAGATGCGTTTATGAATTATACCAACTGTCTTTAATGAAAATAGCGACGGCTCTCGTCTCCATGAATACAGTAAGAAACAATGGTAACTTTAACCACATTTAACAGTACATTAGCAACATGCTAACGAAACATTTAGAAAGACAATATCACTAAACATATCATGATATCATGGATCATGTCAGTTATTATTGCTCCATCTGCCATTTTTTACTATTGTTCTTGCTTGCTTACCTAGTCTGATGATTCAGCTGTGCACAGATCCAGACGTTAATACTGGCTGCCCTTGTCTAATGCCTTGAACATGGGCTGGCATATGCAAATATTGGGGGCGTACATATTAATGATAACAGTCGGTGTTATGTTGAGATTCGCCTGTTCTTCGGAGGTCTTTTAAACAAATGAGATTTACACAAGGAGGATGAAACAATGGTGTTTTAGACTGTTTTTAGACTGTATGTCATTTCCATGTACTGAACTCTTGCTATTCAACTGTGCCAAGGTAAATTCAATTTTAAATTCTATGGCACTTTTAATTCTATGAGAATAGGGAAGTCCACCCCACAACTATAATGATAGCAACACAGACACCACATTGTTCAATCACTTTCAGAATGTTTTATTCCGGCTGATGAACGCTAAAAACTTTGCCAGCCAATTAGTATCCATACAAGCGGCAGGTGCCATAACTGCACCATGCGCGTACAATAAAAAGACGTTATTGTTTGTTGATGTGGATGCTAATATAGTCATAGTGCATTCTTAGTGCAAACAAGCCTTTATAGCATTTACTGCAAAATATGAGATTTTAAAAAAGAATACACAGTAAATGCACACAAAAAAAATAAAAATTCTCACTGTACAGTATTGGTTAAAAAAAAAAAAAAAAAAAAAAAAAAAAAATTAATTCTTTCGGGAATCATACTGTTTGCACTGATCAATCAGTCATGTCAGGCACTAGTAAACATTAGCAAGAAATATTTAATATATTATCAGAATATATACTAACTCATGAATGATTGTCAATTTAGCAACATGTTTTTGAGTCCAGATGGTTCAATTACTGCACCTACCAGCAGGGGCTAACATGACCATTCTAGCTTGCTAAACTTTGTCACAAGAATCCAGTAGTGTATCCATCAGATCTATGCATTTACTTCTCTCAGAGGTCTGAATTTGAGTCTAATCACAGCATATATATGAAGGCAGAGATCTCAGGGCAATTTAAAACTGTTTAAAGCATCTGATTAGATGAGCTTTTGATTACTGAATCATTTCCTTTATAGCAGGGAAGATCAGATCAGAATCAGCCAAGATTCAATTGGAAAATAATTATGTGGAGATGAACTTCAAATAGACATTTCAATTTCCCTTTCTATACAGAGGCTGAACAAGGTGAGAGCTCTATAAGAAAACCTGTCCATCCTCTGAGGATTAAACTGAAACTTAGTTAGTTTATCAACGTGCTAAAAAGCAATTACTTAGCAAAGTGTAGCTGCATGCCAGTGCAAACACAAAGCGCCTGTGCCTGGTGAAGTGGGCTGTTCTGTGTCTTGAAGGTGCTGGGCTTCCTGTTAGTATTCATGTCCTGCATGCTGGTCTATTCGTGAAACTGCATTAGACACAGAACACAATTAGTGCTGTTAGACTGCACAACTGAACCAGTGTGCGATCAAGGGACAGTACTGCAATCTAACCGGCAACACGCACACACGATTACATTAAGCCTCATTTGCATTGAGGGCGAGACTGTTAAAGTGTATGAAAACTGCCTTAACAACAGTAATTTGGTTTAATACGTTTCACACAGAAGGCTGCTCCCATCTCCTCTTGCCGTAGGTTTCTGCATTTTTCAAGACTAGGGCTGTGAATCTTTGGGTAGACACAGATTCAATGCGAATCACGATTCATAGGTGTTCGATTCGATTCAAGAACGATTTTTGCAAATTCAGAACGATTCGATTCGAGACGATTCACATTAAAATTCAATGCGATTCGATTAATTTGATTCGATTAATTCGATTCTGCATTTTAATATGCATTTATAGGGATATTGAAATGCTTAATCAGGGTGTGAATTACACAGCGGCCTTCAGGAGGTCAGAGAGTAAGGGCAAAAACAAACAAACAAACAAAAAAACCTTTTGTCCATTGTTAATGTTAGTTCAGGTTAGTTTTCAATGATGCTACATAACTTTATTTTAACAGCCTATAAAAATTGGCATTTGTGGAAATTTACATAAGCCAAAACTTTAAAAGGGCTTTAAAAGTATTTTTAGGCCTAGTTCATGGTAAATATAGTGGAGGATAGTGTTAAAGGTTACACAACCTTATTAAACTGTTCCAGGTACATTAAAAATACTAATGCTTAATACTGCTTATCATGCACTTTCCCAACTAATTTTAAACTAACTTTTCTTCACTGAATAGTAAAAAGCCCTCTTTGTTCTCTTTATATGGAACATTTTCCTTATGGTGATTCTGAAAGAAAACGCGCTGGATTTCTACTGTTGCTATAGTAACGAACGCAACTTTAACGCGCATCTGATAAACCGCGCGCTCTTATGTCAGTGTTGTTAATAGTGTAGATATTTCAGCAGTTTCCTCGCACATTCAGTTTAATGACATTAAGTTCATAATTTCATTTATCATTCATTGAACTGTGCGTATGCATTTAGACACTTACATTATGTTTGCTCAGTCCATGCAACAAATGCGTGCCTTGAAACTGCTCAGGTAATGTCAATGAACCATTTCCGACTTTTCCACGCAATAAAAACGTTTTATTTCAACAGTAGTGACCGCGCAATTACTTGGCAGCTTTATCAATGGCTTGAGTGGTTTGACTCAGGACTGTTGCTGTCTTAATAGAGAACTGTCATATGCTCATGTGAACAGCAGTGGCCATCCTGAGGAGAGCTCAAACGTGGGCTACAGAAGGAGCGCGAGCGCAATCCAATGAAAGGCGGTAAAGTGCAGCCGCGCGTGTCTGTGAATGAGAGCTGTGAGGGCGAATGATGGCGCACATCATCTCCATCAATTCGCGCATGTAGTAATTTAATGTTTATATTTTTTAAAGCACTGAATCACTATAGAATCGCGATTAAGCCGATTCTTTGCATTTTACATCGATTATCGACCAAAATAAACGATTCACGATTCAAAAAACATGTTTCAAGATCGATGCATATGCATCGTCAGGATTCGTAATCGATGCATCTTGAAAACAAGTGAATCGTTACACCCCTATTCAAGACAGATGAGTAAGTCTATGTTCTGTCATCAGTAGAGTGGGGTGCTGAAGGTCACTTAGAAATTCTAGATACAGACTGGTCGGCATCTTAGTAATAAATCATTATTAGAAAGATATTCCAGGGTCAATGACAGGATCCTCATTTTTGGCCAGATGGACGAAATCTAATTTGTTTTTTTACTGAAAATGAAATTTGATGAACATGTTTTTAACAGCTGAATTAAAATAAATGTTAATATATATTTCGGAGGGGGTGGAGGGAATAAAGTCAAAAATAAAATATAGAAATGTAGAAATTAGAGAAAAAGAACAAATTTTTCCAGCTAATGAACAATCAAAACATCCAACCAGAACCCACTCAAGCTTGAGCATTTAAAGGGTTAGTTTACCCAAAAATAAAAAATTCTGTCATAAATTACTCTCTCTCATGTCATTCCACACCCATAAGACCTTCATTCATCTTGGGAACACAATTCAAGTGTTTTTTTTTATTTTTTTATCCTCCACTGAAAGCAACAAAATTACCATATTCAATGTCCAGAAAAGTAGCAAAAACTTTATAATAGTCAACGTGACTTCAGTGGTTCAACCATAAAGTTATGAAGCGACAGGAATACTTTTTGTGCACAAAAACAAAACAAAAACGACTTTATTCAACAAATTCATCTCTCCCTGTCTCTCCTCTGCTATGCTATTTTCGTTGCAGCTTCCAGGTTCTACGTCCAAACGCTGGCTCGGTATTGGCTGACGCCTCTTCACGTAAGCAGCACGAGGCATGCGTGTGATGCTGACACAGGAGCCAGCCAATAATGAGCCGACATTCGGGTGTAAACACGGAGAAACAGCACTGCGGCAACTGCACAACAGATTGTCACGGAAGAGGAAAAATTGTTGAATAAAGTCGTTATTTTTGTTTTGTTTTTGTGCACAAAGTATTTTTGTCCCTTTATAACATTAAAGGCTGAATCGCTGTAGTCATGTTGACTATTTTAACAATGTTTTAACTACTTTTATGGACATTGAATGTGGTAATTTTTAGGGATGTCCAGATCCGATCACATGATCGGAAATCGGGCCCGATCTTGTGGTTTCAGACTCGATCGGAATCGGACATTACCTCCCAATCAGGACTCGGATATACAGCTATGGAAAAAATTAAGAGACCACTTAACATTGATTTCTGAACTAGGAGTGGTCTCTTAATTTTTTCCATAGCTGTATATGTATTAGGGGTGCAACGGTTCTCGGTAAAAAAATCGAACCATACGGTTCTCCACTTACGGACCGCACTTGCACTGCGGTCCATCTCGAATGACGACGCATCTATTGGTTAATATGGTTTGTTTAAAATAGTAACGTGGAAAACAGACAGAGTTCAGATAATGTATGTTTCAGTCGATGGATGCACAAAACGTTACAACAACGATAATCAGAAAGCGTGGACAAAACAGTCACTCTTTGTAAACTGTTAACTGCGAGTGCCGTCTGCTCTAATGTCCAGTCATTTACGCCGTCATCACCCGGGTGTTGACACACGTTGCTGTCTGTATTTAAACTAACTCTTTTAAGCCTTGCTGATTTAAACCTTAAAGAACAAGACGCGAAAGAGAACTCGCGCGCGCTGTGAGAAGATTTGTGTGCGCTCATCCGAAGCGCGCACACGCTTATTCCAGTCAGCGCGCAAATACTGAGTTCTCTTTCACGCCTTGCGCTTCGGCGGCCACATTCATACAAAAATTATGTCAACATGCCCGTCCTAGCGAGTATCCTAGCAAACATAGTCGGTTATGTCTTAAGTGAACGTATATTAGTCGAGAAAGAAAGCGCATGTGGAACAGTAGCTATATGTACGGGATCGTGCATGTCTTAAAGGGAAAACAACTATTCCTGCTGCCTGTATTTAATGTTAAATCAAACAACAAAAAAACAAAGAAATCACTCACTGCTCTTGACTGAATAGTTTTTGTAACTTCAATAATGATTAATCTTTATTTATTTTATACAGTAAAGATAATATGCAGTGATATTTTATATTTGATTTCTATTTGAAAACTGAATACCTGAAAAACCTGAAAAGCACTGTTCCTGGATCTGTTTTTTCACTCTTCTTTATTCTTTTTTATGTAGGCTATTAAGTATCGGATCGGGACTCGGTATCGGCAGATACTCAAAATCAAATGACTCGGACTCGGACTCGAGGGCAAAAAAACGTGATCGGGACATCCCTAGTAATTTTGTTGCTTTCAATAGAAGAAAATAGAAAAAAAAAAAAAAAAGATTTCATCAAAATATCTTAATGTGTTCAGAAGGTGAACTAAGGTCTTGTGTGGAATGGCATGAGGGTGAGTAATTAAATGACAGAAATTTCATTTTTGGGTGAACTTTAAAGCATCAGTATAAACGTTTATTAAAACCATATGAAACCAACATAAATAATATAAAGAGTTTATTTCTAAGAACTTGGTACATGTGTTTTGAATAGGTTTTTAAAATCTCTTTTTTACTTTCTTTACTGTTGACACTCTCATTTGTCATTGACCCTCAAATCACTTGAGAAAACATCTGAATGATTCAGGATGGGTGTTTTCACCACCACAAAATAACCCAAGTGCCTGGTTTGAACTCAGTGGTAAGTGTAATCCAAGGGAACTAGAGAAAGACTTAAAGCAAACAAGTCTAACAAATTCATCAAATTCTTGCATCAAAAGAAAGCAAAATGGTTTCAAAACAAACCAAACATTTACATGACTAATGAATACAGAACAGCTTATGCGGTGACAGAGGGAAAACTCCAGAAAGTTTATAAAGTATTGTTTTCCAGACATACGCTCTGATATGGAAAAATGGAAGCATTGCCTTAAAGAGAAGAATTTGGCTTGGCTCCCAGGGAATGCGGCCAGGCTGGCGTAGGCGAGCAGTCTGATAAGGAAGTGAGGTGCATCATTTCTTTAGTTATTACCACTGTGTACACTTCTGCAGCAGGTCATTTATCTACATCTAAAGGGGCTGAGAGGAAGGTAAAGCCAAAATGGGTTTTGGCACATCCTCTCAGAGAAAATGTTTTAAAAGGAGGTGAAAGGGAGGAGGAGAGAGTAGCGGTATTATTGGTTTTACAATGTCATTTCCCACAAAGCTGCCCGACTGTCATCTCCTCTTGGACGCCTCAGTTACAGGAAACATTATGAATGAACAGGAAAAGAGAGGGTTATTTTTATTAACCTCGAAGGTATCTGGATGGGTCTTTATGATAAGAACCAAGCCAAATCACAGAAAAACACATCACCTGGTTTCACAAATCACTCATTCTCTCAAAACTGTCCAATTCCTCTTGTGCCGTTAGCAGCAGAATCATTTGCAAAATGGGACAATCCCATTTGAAAGACGGAAACAAAAAACAAACAAACATAAATTTGGGTAAATATCTGCAACCTGTGCTGGAAAACAAATCTATTGCTGAAAAACCTTATTAGAAGCATCATTCGGTATTTCTAAAGGGTTGTAGTTTAGTTACAGCAAGAATGGGGGAATCGGTTTGTTAGAGAAAAATGGTTTGTGGGAAAAGACAGTTTCTGTGACCTTGGTGGCCAGGCAGAACAGGCTGAAAAGACTATCCATCGACAGGCAATGAATAGCTGAACTGCCTAAGCATCATACTGGAAAACCTCAATATATCTCCTATGCAGAAACCGTACACATTTTGCTCTGTGCTACTGTAGTATGTTTATTAAGGAAGGAAGGAAGAGACTAACTGAAGGAAGTAGGAAGTAAGGAATAGTGATTAACCATATAATATTGAGGTGATGACCATGTCGATTAAGACTTGCTCTGCATCTGAATATGCAAACTTCCCTCATATAATGCAGGTGAAAAACTGTGAAATGTCCAAAATCATGGTATTCATAAAACAACAGGAGAAATACATGGATGACCTATTACTTCCGCCAAGATTCTGAAGCATGAAACCAATGGACTCTAGAGAGGAGTTGTGAACGGCACAGAAGCAAAGCAGTGACAACATGACAGATGTAGTCTGTTCATATTGCATTTATACTACACAACTTCACATCTCAGCAAATGTAGTATGCAATTCAGATGCATTTACCGGTCTCCTTTATCTGATTTGAATTCTACAAAGAGCCTGTGATAGAAGGCAAAAAAAGTTTATATACATCTCTTTTGCTATCATTGAAATTTCTGTATTATTTATTCAGCATTATATTGGCTATGAGGCATCCTATATTGGAAGCAAAACCAACAAGGAAAAATGTGTTTCTTTATTGAAAGAACAGATTTTAGATTTCTTTTGGTTCATTAAATACCAGCTGTCATCACTAGGATTTAACTAGCTTAAGCTAGTATTTCAAATGTCACCTTAGTGCATCTGAAAAATAGTTTGTCATCTTTTATATTTATTTTTATTTGAACAACTAAAGCTTTTACAATCCAAAAATCTCATAAAAGCTAATACTGGAGACCATTCCATATGAACAAACATGTTATTCTTTTGTCCATGTCCCCCACCTCGCCTCCAGGCATCATAGAATGGAGAGGTAAAAATCAGCTAAAGGACAGAAACACAGACAGGTGTAAATACAGCTCTACTGTGGTACAATGACTCAAGGCCCTGAAGGGAAAGCAGTCCTCATTCATAAAAAGAGGACAAGGTCATTGCAAAAAGAGCTAGTGGCTGGCAAAATGGTTAGATGGAGCAGTGATGTCGCTGCTTGGTGAGATTAGTGATGATGGCAATACATATCATGACCATGTCAGTTATTGGTCAGTGTTTTTTTTTAATTATTATTAATTATTGATATCAGCTGATATTACATATTAGTGTTGCCAAAAGTACTGACCACGATACCAAATAGGTACTGAAATGTAAAAAAAATATGATGCTTTTAGCACTGTTGAGCGGATTCGTAAACACCTGATTGGCCTTTGTGTTCACGCACTCATCACATATGTCTGTGATTGGATACTAGTGGTTAAACGGATAGTTGTTTGTCTGTGATCTGTATGGATCAAGCCCCACGGTTCGGCACGCATGTGATCCACAGATCAAATGCAAGTTTAACTGCAATAGAGTGAAAGGTTATCATTTGCACGTGTTTTGTCTTGCCAGTTTACACATTAAATAGATAAAACCATTCCAGCGCTAGAATTGG
This sequence comes from Chanodichthys erythropterus, assembly GCF_024489055.1. NCBI lineage: Eukaryota > Metazoa > Chordata > Actinopteri > Cypriniformes > Xenocyprididae > Chanodichthys > Chanodichthys erythropterus. Next base: position 21,013,468 of record NC_090232.1, read on the forward strand.
CAAAAGAGGATTTAATTCGATATCGCACACCACGCTGTTATCTGTGCGCAGATGCACATACAAGGCTCGCGCGCACAGAGAGAGAGAAAGGCCCGTTTCAGAGCTCGCAAACTCCAAATTGATTTCTCTTTCCTCAATGCACTTGGATGGACACATACACGTATTATGTCAGTCAAAATACCCCTCTCGGCAAGTATTCTTGTAAAAACATTCGGTTATGTCTTAATTGAACAAGGTTAGAATTTGGATGTGTATCTATTGGATGTGTGCATGCATGGGGTCTTAAAGTGACAGCAACCTATAAATACCTGCTGTTGTCGGTCATGTAAATCAACAGCTTTAACAAAGATTAATCTATATTAAATGTATACAGTGAACAGTGTCATTTTACAATTAATTACATTTCTGTACATGAAAATTAATACTACAGTTAGACCTTACACTTTATTTGTAACTTTATGTTGTATTTATCTATGCTTTTAATTGGTGTACAGTATTTGTTCTTTTTACAGTCTGTTCACTTGCCTTTAATAAAGTATTAGTTAGGCTAGTAATTTCTGCTGTGGTATCGGAGTAGTTAAAGTGGGCTAAGTAATAATTGCAAAGTTACCCCCCACCCCCCAATTTTTTTTGTGTGTGTGCTGATCCGAAAAATGATCCGATCCGTGACTTAAAAGTGCCGTAGAATATGTTTTCAAAAGATGTAATATAAGTCTAAGGTGTCCCCTGAATGTGTCTGAAGTTTCAGCACAAAATACCCCATAGATTTTTTTTATTCATTTTTTTAACTGCCTATTTTGAGGCATCATTAAATATGCACCGATTCAGGCTGTGGCCCCTTTAAATTCTTGTGCTCCCCGCCCCCGGAGCTCACACTTGCCTTAATCAGCATAAACGAAAGTTCACACAGCTAATATAACCCTCAAAAAGGATCTTTACAAAGTGTTCGTCATGCAGCATGTCTAATCGCGTAAGTATGGCATTTATTTGGATGTTTACATTTGATTCTGAATGAGTCTGAGGCTATGCTCCATGGCTAAAGCTAACATTACACACTGTTGGAGAGATTTATAAAGAATGAAGATGTGTTTATGAATTATACAGACTGCAAGTGTTTAAAAAATGAAAATAATGACAGTCCCATCCTCTGGGAGAGGGAGTGTTTGAAAGCACGCGTCTATCACTTTCAAATTCAAACACTTCCGTGTGCTTTCAAACGCTCCTGTTGTTTGATCATTGTAGCCAATCACAGACATATCCAATGAGTGCGTGAACACAAAGGCCAACCAGAGGTATTTACAAATCCACTCAACAGCCCTCAAAAAGTCATTTTTAAAATTTCAGTACCGACTTGGTAATGCGGTCGGTACTTTGACAACACTATTAGATATGAATCAGTCACTATTGTAAACTTTAAATTTTGTGCTTTCGCTTCCACATATTCAACTGCTTAGTGGATGTAACTGTAGCAGATAGGACTGCTCTCTAAAACTCGACCAAACGTTAGTCGACGAGAAGAGGCTTAGTCAACCAAATTTTAATTAGTAGATTGGTCACAAAAAAACAAAAAAAAACAAAAAACTCCACAGGAAATTGTGAAGTCATGCAGTCCATAATTAATTAAATTAATATAATAAATGTGCAACTAATCGATGGCTTAAATGAACAACTACTAGTCGACTAGAAAAAGTCTTTAGTCTGGGAAAGCCCTAGTAGCAAACAAATTTCGATGTTTTCTAAAGTTTTTCTCCTCTTAAACCGCATTTCCACTGAAATTACCCAGAACTATTTGTCCCAGGAACTTTCCCCCACAGACCTACTGCTAGCTGTGTTTCCATATGGGTCTAGTACCGTGAATATAGTCCAGTGACGTAGGACTGCATGTGATTTTCCAGTTCCCACTGAATTTGTCCTCTGCATATAAGCTTAATAAAGCCTGAACCTCATCGTCAATCCATCAGTCGTATTTTTTAAACTCCATTGTTGATTCGAATAGCAAACCGCTCTTACTGTACGCACCGCAACAGACTTCAGCGATGTTGAAATAGAATTCTGCGTGGAGTCAACCAATCAAAATGCTGCGTGAACATCAGTATGTTCAGCGCTCAAGTCCCACCCCCGAATTCCAGAACTTTGAAAAAGTACTACCTAGCGAGCAGGTACTTTTGGAGGAGGAATTTTTTATACCTGGAACTTCATTTAGACTCTGGTTCCTGCGGTCGAAACACACCGAGTACCCCAAAGTTCCTAGTTCCTGGGTAAAGTTCTTGTGGTGAAAATGCAGCTTTACTTTCTAGGTAATTTTAGGTGTCCCAAGAGCAATGTTTTCATAGTCAGCAGAAAAACCTCTCTTAGATACACAAAGAAAGTGTTAAGTACGTTGGATGCCATTCACAGCAACAAAGGAATTCAGTGCAATATATTTGTGTCCCACAGGCAATGTGTGCAGATCATGTTAACGTGTCTGTCAGGCTCAGGCTGGTATTAAAAACGAGCTGCCAGCTCCTGCAATTTTAATTTGTAAATCATGAAGAGAAAGCAAACACTTCTCAGGATTTACCAGTATCTTCAGCAATAATAAATTTTCCCCCAAAAAAATAAAATAAATAAATAAATACAAAAAAAAGAGTAGTAATTATAAATATATATATAAAAATATATATGCAAATATATATATATATATATATATGCAAATATATATATATATATATATGCAAATATATATATATATATATATGCATATATATATAAGAAAATCTTATTATTATTAATAAAAATTATTAAATCTAATAACCAACATACCCAAAATTAACTGATGTAATGGCTGCAGATGCAGCTTCTATCAAAGCAAAAGGGTTGTCAAAAAGAAAAAAAAAAAAAAAAAAAAAAAAGAGTGATTGTAATTAAAAATGGCCCCCTGACAAGTTTTTGGTTTATTTCAGCAACACTTTAGCTTGCATTCAAGTTTAATAGATAGAATCACAAGAACATAAATCGATTTGGAATTGATGTTTGCGATTAATCTTGTTTTAACTAAGCTGGTTTGTGGGCCATGGACCAGTAGAGCAATCAGTGACAGAGGCTCCACATTGTTAGCTGACCATCACTCAAATTCACACCAGTTTAGGACCCCTATGAGAATGCAAAAGATCAAGTGAAAAGATATGCTATTTGACATTATATTTCATTATATGTTTTCTTTTTGTACTATCAATTATTTTTCGCAGCCAATATTTTAGGAGAAGGCACAGCCTCCCATGCCTCCTTCCAAAATTCCACTGGTAAAGAGTAATAAGTTGCAGATAAAAACTTGAGAGATTTGAAACAGTGCTCCTGTATCCAAATCAATTCACTGTTCAGCTAAGACATGCGCTCTAACGAACAACAGTTCAGACTGACCCATACAACCTTTGAGCAGTTGACACAAATATTTACAACTGCCCCTCACTTTAAAAGCAAGCAAACTGAACCTACTCAGCAAGTGAATAATTAATCAATCATATGTGCTTAAAACATTAATATTACCTAGGGATCTGAAACTATTCCAGACAGCCTTGAGTGTTCAGCCGAGTGCAACGTCACCAGTTGTCTCATCTACGTACAGCTCATTTATTGACTCAAGCATTACTTTCAACATTTTTGCAGAGGCTTAAAAAAAAAAAAAAAAGGGCTGTGGTATTGACTAAAAGCTTGCCCTAGTCACTTAGCCAAAGAGCCTGTGTCTAGAAGCCTGTGAGCCTGTGTCTTTTTTGTATTCAAGTACTTGGGCAATATGTGCCCAGCCAGCAACCATGTGCTGTTGTGGATGCGTCTGCATGGCTTTGGCAGACCATTGCACCAAGCTCTGATATCCCTGAACAAAAGACACAGATGTGCAGTTGAAGTACTGCAAAGGGCTACTCTATGCTGGCTCTGTCAGGATTGAAACACAAGCCTTAGTACCATTGATAATCCAGAGTACCTCTCCAAAAGAACAGGCAGACAGCCAAGCAGACAGAAATCTGTTTCACAGAACATGCTGGCATTGAATCACCTCTATAGTTACAAGGATTTTCATAGAACTATTCTACTTTGCATTCACTGATGGTGATGGAAATAAATGAGACCTAGATGGGGAGAACATAAACCAGTGGAAATCATGTGGTCACCAAAAAAAAAAAAAAAAAAAAAGCACCAGACTACAAGCATCAGAGTCATCAAATATCCCATGAAACCAAAATTGGAGTTGTGGCTTTTAGCCCATCTTAGCAATCAAGCCATCTAAATGTTACTGTACTTCAAAAAGTTTATTAAAATTCACTTTTAGCAGATATTTAAAATGTACAGCCCTTCTCTTCTGGGAAAACTGACCAAAAATTTGTATGACTTATCCTGCACTAAACAGATTTTCATCCAATCAAACAGCATTTAACTACAATACTTTTGGTCCATTTCCCAGAATAAAAAGACTAAAACTACATAAGTGAATTCTGTCAACGTTTAGGAAGGCACTAGAATACAGATGGCTTTAAGAAATTCCTTTAGACTTAAAAACCTAGAAATTAAGTCCACGGGTCTCATTTATGAAACATTCGTAAATATACAAGTAAATATGTGAGTGATTTGCGTGTAAAGACACCTTCCTGAAAACTCTTCTCCTGATTCACAAATACTTCGTAAACATCAGAAGTGATAGTGAAATGTGCATGTGTGTGTTAATGAATTCCAATCAGTCGTAAATGGGACGCGCGTACACGCTCATTCTCAATTACCCGCCCATTAAATCCGACTGACAACTATATATGGGCATCATTTTATGACACCAAACGAAGGATTTTGGATATTTTATAGGAAACAATTTCCATAACAATTAAGGGGCCATTAGTTTGCCCAACCCTATTGAAATCAATTCATTATTTGATTAAAGTGCTCTGTTTACAGATGCTATTACTGGCACTCACAATAAAAGTAAAAAGAAAAAACGTATGTAATTACTAAATATAATATTTTTTTCAAAATGCTGTAAATATGTACCTTATTAAGGTGAATTAAAATGCAGCCTTATTAATGATCAAAACGTTTGGATGTTAAACGCACTATTTATGCGTGGCTGGGAGCAGGTGTCGATTTCTTTCGAACATTTTAATGAATCCGAAAATTTACGCCAGAACCACTTTACACACGATTTACACAGAAATTCGTTCTGCTCGTGTTTCATGAATGAGACCCCACATGTTTAAAAGAAACACTTGTCAAATTTGAAACTCAAACATGAAAGAATATGGAGAATTAAGAGAAAAATTCTTGATCAATAGAACATTTGAAAGGATAGTTCACCTAAACCTGTAAGACTTTTGTTTATGTTCAAAACACAAACCAAGTCATCTGAGGAGACACGATTTGTTTATATTATGAACAGATTTATTATACACAGAAACATTGATCAACACACAACCATACACACCATACACACAAATATGGTAAATGGAAGCTCAAACGTGTTCGCTTGATGTACAAGTGGCAACAAGGTTTGTTCTCTGCTTACCATATTTGATATGGTAAACTATATATCAATGTGAAATCTATTAAGGTTCATAAACCCTTAAATGCATACCTCGGGTCTTTATTGACACGAGATGTTATTCACTGCCCTCCTACTGATACATTTTTTAAAGTTAAAGTTAGACATCAACCTTTTTAGTAATCAATATTATCAATTAATTATAAACAATAACAAGGGGGGAAAAAAAATCATAAACATTTTCCCATTTATTATTGGTAAAAATTGTTATTGGTCGCTAACGACCCGAGGTGTGTATCAGTGTACGTATATTTTTTTCTGCACAACAATAATTGACTCTTTGATGTAGGGCTGGGCGATATATATCGCATGGGATTGTCACGCGCCTTTCGTCAGTAAAGCCGGTTCCCTGATTACAGCCAAATTGCCATCACCTGCTTGCAAATGGAGCGGCATTTAATAGACATAACCGTAGTTCACTGACAAGCCACGCAATATCGCGTTCATTATCGAAGGCGATTCATCTGCGATAATGAACATGATATTGCATAGCTTGTCAGTGAACTACGGCTCTGTCTATTAAATGGCGCTCCATTTGAAAGCAGGGGATGGCGATTTAGCGGTAATCAGGGAACCGGCTTTACTGACGAAATGCACGTGACAATCCCATGCGATATATCGCCCAGCCCTACTTTGATGACAGAATAAGTGCAATTCACCTTTATTGCACAAGGTGGCACTATCTGATACACAATGATGAAGATGTTTCATTCAGACAGAAAATGAAAGAATAGGAAGTATCATTAGCAAAATGTTAAATGGCTCAGCGATTTACTGCAGAACAAGTACTGTACACAATCAAATATGACTGTCATTATCACTTGATGGTGGATCTGGTGAAGCTATCAGCGATCAAAGTATTAATTTTGAAGATGTCGAAAATGATAGTTGAGAATATTTGAAAATCGCAAATGGTTCACGATCTCAAACATATTCATTTGCCGATACTGGGAAATGAGCTGACGAGGACAGTGATGAAGGCATAAAACATCTGCTCAAACTGAACTCTTCCAAGTTCCAAAAGGTAACAAAATATGCTTTATTTCAGTTCTTTTGTAATTGTTATTCTAACTTCAGAGGAGTTTTATATTATCGTGACAGGTAGAGATCCATCCGTGTTAGATATAGATAGCTAAATACCCGAGTATGTAAGAATGATTGGTGAAACTTTTGTGCATTTAAGGGTTAAAAATATCTCCATTTTTGTTTTGAAGATAAACAAAAAAGTTGTATGGGTTTGACTTAACATGAGGGTGAGTAAATGATGACAATTTTAAATTTTGGATGAACCCTTTAAGTACTTCAGTGTGGTGAATGTGTGGCATTAGAGCTGCACGAAAATGGTTAAACTGATAATCATGATTATTTTGCTCAAAATTATTAATCACGATTATTCTTTCAAAAAGAGAAATGTAGTAATGGCCATTTTGCACATTCTTTACCAACCTACAATTCACCCAAAAGGCCTGTAGGTGGCAGACCAAATCTGCCAGATCAATGAATGAATCTGAAGATCAATGAAGGACTTACGGATGTGGCACGACATGAGGGCGAGTAAATGACAATTTTCATTTTTGGGTGAACTAACCCTTTAATGTTAGAGCAAGTGACCAAGTAAAGTGGCTAATATTAGGCTACATGTTTTAAAGAAGTCATGTTTGAGGTTGCATACCACCTTTTGGGGTCATTCTTTACCCTCTCAAAATGTACCCACACTTTCACTTTCACTTTCACTTTCTGCCAGACATATTACTGCATGTTAACAGTCACTGCATTACGTCACCAATTACTGTAGAGGTTTTTTTTTTTTTCTGCGACTAACAGATTAAAATTTAGTCGACTATCCATGGGGTTCAAAGACGTCACTTCCGCTATGCCCGCCGCCATATTTGTGTCCGAGATGGCAACCATCTCGGACACAAATATGGCGGCGGGCATAGGGACATTCTAAAATGACTGTTAGTTAATCAGATATTTATACTTATTAAATTTAAAAAATTAAAAAAATTACGCTAATGCACAAGTGAAGTTTTAACAAGTTGTGTAATCAATGTTTAACTCCAGTAGACGCGCTCTTCCCACAACAACACGTGAAAACAAAAACAGAGGATTCACAACGCTTTATTACAATAGTGTTCTCGTTATAATATTATGTAAATGACAGTCCCAGCAGTTATTAATGTTGTGCATTGCTGTTTGGCCACCAGTGGTGCGGTCCCTTCTGATTCCGCCGCTCTAATTCCTTTGGGATCGAATAAAATTGTAGTTCGGGGTTTCTCTGACGACTGTTAAAGCGGCTAATAACACAACATATCCCAGATATATTGTAAACTTCTTGTGAACTTGCTGAGAGCGTTTTGTTGGCCTTCCTCTGGTAGTTGTAGCTGCTGTCGCCATAGACTTCAACAGGGCGCGCAGCTGTGACCAGACACAAATATGGCGGCGATAACATACAGTGACGTCACATGAAACCCATGGATTGGGGGCAGCCCTAGTATCTTTTTTGGAGAAACAAACTAGCCTAATTTTTCATGAACATGACACACTGTTTATTCTTTGTGTGAGACAAAAACATGCAAACCCAGTCAAAAAAAGTCTGAATGACAGAAGTGACAGTAAAAGCTCACCCAATTTAGCTATTAAATTAGCCTAGTGTCACAATGACAACTAGCAAGACTTAGAGTCTGAATAAAACTTCCTGCCAGCTAAGCAATTAGTTTTATCATGTCGTCATGTGTTAATGTGTAATATTAAAGAGGATGCTAATCTATGTAATTATACTTCTGCAGCAGTCATAGGGTGCAATAGCAGAGTCTAGGATGCATTCAGTCTGGTAACTCTATAAATACAAGACTAATGTCTCCTTTGTGCCCTTGAGTCTACGTTTCATTGAGGAAGGTATTAATCAATACCAGAGCCATGAAAGGATTCGGTCCGGTTTGAAAAGAGGTAACCCAACCCTTCAAGACAAGGCTTACCCAGGATGAGGGAGAATCGTCTCACTCAGAGAGAGAAAACCACTACCTGCCTACATAGCAATCAAAAAGCCACAGAGAGGAAGGCAAATCGCATGAAAGCAAATCGTCCTTTTCAGCTTTCGAATCAGCGCAGCATAGACCACTCCTTTATCTGCAGTTTTTGTGATAACAAAGAAGAATAGGGCACTAAATGTGATATATGCTGCCAATGCTTAAAATCTGCAAGCACTCTACACTTCTAAAAAGTTTGTTTCTTTAATAATAAATGACGTTGGATCAATTGTCTAAAAGTGGCAACTGTGCTTATTGTGGAGGAGACACCAAATAACTGTCATAATATGTTAATCTTGCAATATGCACTATTTCCCATTCTCTCAACACAAAAGATTATATAAGGCAAGCCAAAAAAAAAATAATAATAATAATAATGTCCCTTCATAGCATTATCTAATTTGCTGGGGCATAGATATTTTCCCATGATGCACTAGAATCGATCTTGTGCAAAGTGAACATCTCAGAGCCAGAGCTTTTTCAAAGCCAGGGCTTTTCAAGACTGTCAGTACTGCTCAACAATCAGAACAGGCCATGTTGTCTATGGGCCACATATGAGGGTCCATGACCTCATATGCCACTCTTCTCTATTGCGAGTAAATTGTTCTGTTCAAAACTCTACAAAAGCAGAGAGCAAAAAAATCAGCTGCAGACAGCCTTTAACAGATGTCCATTAAGAATGCATGTCAGTTCAAAGACAGCTCTACGGTTGTCAAGGTAGCAGGACAGCCATTAAATCACCTGGTTCCATTACAAAATCAATTACTGCAGTGCGCTTGCATGGACTCCCTAGTCCCTCTAATGGCCAAATAACAATGGAGACACTACTGCAAGGTCAGTCCTGCTGTGCTGATCCAGACAGACTGAAATCTTCATCAAGAGACTGCTAACGGCTCCTTTCACAGAAAACAACTCTGTGACACTACTAGTTGAAAATTCACACAAAAAAATGGATTCATGCCATTATTTATAAAACTTTAAGATTGTGCATCATGGTGGTCTTCTTGACCGTAGTCTGGGTTGACTAATGAAAATAAGGCTGGAAATGATAAACGTATGGTCTGTTCAGACAGTGGAATTGAAGGTCTAATATCCGATCGTCTAAGGTCACCTTAAATTCTCTCAACACTTTGTGTCCACAAGAAAGTTTTTGGAATTACTCATTTCCATTTTTTTTTCTCTACCACTTAACACCAAAGTAAAAAACAGTACAAACTATTTAACACACAAGTACATTTATCCTTCATAGCCTGATTTTCATCAAAAAAGGCATCTGCTCTATCCATAACTTTTGCAACTAAATCCACAACAAGATGCACACTATAAATAAAAAGATGTGTAGAAACCAAGGATTCTTGCTGCAAATGCAAACATTTCTGCTACAAAACTACAAGTTTTGGTTTCAGCTGGAGGTTACCTTGTGCTGAGGTGGGCAGCCAGTAGCCAGGCGCTGCAGGTGCTCAGAAGTGTGGCTGCAGGATAGCAGGTCTGAGCAACAAGCAGAGCGGCCCAGCCTCTTCATCAGTGATGAGATGATGCTGCAGCCACAGCCACACATTGACTTGCTCATCAGAAACCAAAAAAAAAAAAATGTTGAAAGAGAAGACTGATAACTCAAGCCCTGATGGAAGAGAGGTTCTCAGCAGTCAACCACCTTCACTTTGAAGGAGTGTGCCATCAGCTTAAGTGACGGACTGGGAGCAGAGTTTTAGTCACAAGTGGTTGCGTCAAAAGAACGTTCAGCAATCCCAGGAAGAAAACTGCCATGGAAAGTAGTTCTGCCAGAGCCAAGGAGTCTACAGCCTCTCACCTGATTTCTAGAAAGAGTCCATGGGACATCTGAACAGTCGAGAAGACTACCCTGTGAGAGTTCACCTAAGGACACAGTTGTTCATATCAAGTCTTCTTCCCATCAGTCTTTAGTTGTTCAGTGTGGGGAAGATACCTGTAGAGCTCCTGTAAGTGTCCATGCCTGTAACAGAGCCTGAAGATGCAGTTGTTCCCACAGGTGGGTGATGATCCTCAGATGGCTTCGGAACAGGTAGTCAGAGAGTACCGCTCTCAAACAGGCCAAGCTTACCCTCCCTGCACTTCCCTCAGCTGCTTGTGATGAAGCTGCATCTCTTCCTTCTCTCTCCCACCCCCTCCCTCCCTCGTTCTGACACAGTCCGCTCTTCCGAGCATCTCGATGAACAGCAGCTCTGGAAGCCCCTCCCTCCGCCTCTCCTCCTCTTGCTCATCTCGGCAGCCGGACTGCCTCCAGTTACAAATCAGCATCTGATGCATCTGGATTTGTAGTTTAACACTGTTATAGTGTGTTCAGAATAGCATGGTACTTCTACAGTATGCAGAATTTGTACAGTGCACAGTGTAACTACATTTGCTAATGTGCAGTATACCATCAAGCATAACCTTTGCAGAATATTCTATCTAACAATGAAATAATATTAATTTCATTGTCCAATGTCCTTGACTTTTCTTTTTCAGTCTGATGAATGGACTGGAAGCATTGCATAACTTCTTTCATGACTCATTTGAGTGGATAGCCAAAAATTATTTTAAACAAAAACTGGTTTAGACGTGAAAGAGCATTTATGTTGAAATATCTGAAAGGCATTCTCTGAGTCAAACATGCAAAATGTTATGTGACAGAACAGTTTACCATTTAAAACATTTAGTGTTTCAGTTTCAGAGTTTATTTTTTTAAATCTGATTAAAGCATACAATACATATAATATGCAGTACGCAAGGTTCTCATTCCAAATATGGCCACGGTTTTGTTATAATGCAGTTATAGCTACCCTTCTTATTAGAGCTGGGACAAAAAATCATTGCATCGTGAATCGAGAAATGATTCTGGATCAACTCTGAGATTTTCTCAATGAATTGCGAATTCGCGAAATTCAGAAACAGCCGTACTTGAACATGATGCAAGTTCAACCTTCTATAAAATCATCATTTATAAAGTTTGAAAAGGTTGAAGCGAATAACAAGGGTGTTTGAGGTGGCCTGTTTACATTAATCTCGTGTCATAAAAGCATTCTGAGATGCAAGTACAATGCACAAGCACTCTTCTTTGTGTGCATTTGAGTGTGCGGTTAAAAACTAGCATAGAGCGCCATCTGCTGTTAAAAACTAAGCTCAGAATCAATTCAAGAGAGAATCGCGACATTCAGATAATCTCAGCATCGATCAAAGAATCAGAATGAATTGATTTATTGTCTCAATCACCTACTATAGATGGGGTTATGAAAGAGGACTATTCCACATATAAATGACAAATGTTGGTAAGAAATGACTTTAATTACAAAAAAAAAAAAAAAAAAAAAAAAAAAAAAAATACTGCAAAAGGTTAATTAAAAATATCAACCAACATTTTGCTGGCTGGAGGCGTAATTATTCAGTAAATTTTGAAACTGGGGAAGAAATAATGCAAATAAAAGGTGCTGAAAGGCTGTGGGCAAAACTAAATGGAGGCAATTCTGCCTGAGCAAACCATATTTAACCTAAACGCATCATGACAGTCCGTCTCCATCCTAACCTTCTCTCTCAAAGTGTTGAGCTCCCTCACCTAATCTAATGCATCCAACCTGATTAGCGAACAGACTGGGCTCCCTTGGGCCTTGTGGGAGATATGCAAATTGCCTGACTCATCAGCAAATAATATGACGGATGATAAAGAGATTCAACTGAAGGGATAACACCATTGGCTGAAGGAATGGAGGGGGAAGATATTGCAAGGTGTCTCAGAGGTGGGCAAAACATGAAGCTCCAGGCAACCAGCCAGAAAACTATAAATAGACAAGCCTAATCAGGACAAATCGCATTTCATCATAACCAATATCAAAAAAGGGCACATGCCTCAAAGGTAAACGTGATGGGATCAAACGGTTAAGACCCTAAAGATTCAAACAGAGCCAGTCTTGGATTGTGAGAACAAACACAGCAGCTTTATTTTGTAAAGTGACCCAACAGACTCATGAAATTTGACTGCCACCTTAGACAAGTCTGTGCTTGTTCTGTAGGGAAACGTGTTGAATCGAGATTCCATTTTTCAGTCTACACCAGCTGCTTCCATGATAAGATGCGGACACAGCAAGAGACTGTCTTTTGGATCAGTATTCAGGATGTCAGGTGCAATCAGCCAAGCGTGTGAAGGACATGCATGGAGGTCTACGGCTCCACCAGCCTGGAAATGAACTGCAGTTATCACTTCAAGGTGCAAACAACTTCCACAGCGCATTTCACATTCAGGTGTGATTTTTTTTTTTTTTTTTTAGAAACTGAAAGCTTGGTGTTAATGGTTTGGGACAAATTAGTTGTTACTTTATTGCACTGCACTTATGAATAGGCCTTGAGATGCATTCTCTTTCTTATCACCCATTTCAAATTCTTTCAAACACCTGTTACACCTGCTTGCTTACTTCACCAAAATTGGGTTTTGAAGTAAAACTCCTCACTGACAGAAACATGGGGCTTCACTATAAGAAGTCTTGACATTGTGATTCATTACACTCAGTGTATTCTCTGTGGAATCTTTAGTCCTGTTGCCAGAGTAAATGGACCAAATCAACAAAGCCCAGCAACACAGACAGAAACTCATTCATTCTCCCAACCATGACACAATCGGAGATTAAACAAAAAGAGAAAAAGTCTCAACATTGGGGCTTCATCTGGCTGGCATAATGGTATCAAAGACGTGCAGCATCCTGCACATTTATTATTATTTTTTTTTTATAGGACAATGCAATAATCTCAAGACTCTCCTATGAAAACAGTTGTAGTATTTTAAATGAGAAAGCAACATTTAAAATGAGCTCTAAGGGTTCAATAAAGTTAAGCTGTAACAACAGAATCTCTAACACGCTGTCGATTGCCACAGAAAATAATTTGGACTTCTAATGCACTTAAAATTGAAGTAATTTAAAGTGTTTAAAAGCCGAAATGTGCAGCTTACATTTTGATTAAAGCCTTTACATTAATACTTCAATACAAAAATGTGTTATTTGAGCTGTTAAGATGTTCAAAATAGTTTTTTAAGTGGTTTTCAAAGGATGGATGTCATACATTACCAATGCAATTCCCGTAGCAGGAGTTTTCTCCGTGTGAACAGTAATGGATAGTTATGACAAGTCCCACTCTAGTACCCTTGAATCTACAATTATTATGCACAAGTTATCAGGTTTATCTTACATGGTCATAAGAGTTAAAAGACTGGATTTAACCTTGCAAAGTTAGTCAATTCTATTCTCATGTTGAAACAATGTTTAAGATTACTCCTCTGATCAGTCGATCTTAGTGTTTACATTTCTTACACATTTAATATTTATATTTTTAAACAAATCGAGACAATATCTGAATGTCTTGTGTGCAGAAGTCATGACTGCCTGACAATAATTCACTATAGAGGCCATTATGTCATGCTTCGATGGCTGGGCAAGTGTTCATTCATTATATTAGCAGTATAAAGTATGTGTGACTGTATTTGCTGCACACACCGTCTCAAATATGATCAGAGAGCAAATTTAAAGTGCATGAAACAAAAATTCATTAAAATCCAAACAAAATCATTCAGCCAGTTTAACCCCGCCCTTGCAAGTTTATGTTCATCTGCCTCCACTTTTGAGTGCAATGCCCACATCTTAAAATCCAATCAAGAACATAGTCCCCAACCAGCATTTTTTTTTCCTTTTGTGATAATCCATTACACTCAGATGTATATCAACATGGAAAAAAAAAATATCTGTCACTACTTCGATTTCATTACAACTTAAAAAAAAGGTGACTCTTTGAGTTCCAGATTAACAGTTTACATTGGTGTTGGCCAATAGTTTGCCTGCAAAAGGACTGGGAAAAGAGGTAAAAGATCATGCTGTTTTCTATGTACATTATTTATGAATATTGCTTTTCACTGTGTCAGCTCCCTGCTTTCACATCGATCCGGTGCAATCCAAGGTCTGAGAGTGTGGATTTCACTGAGAGACAGAGAGGGAAAGGAAGGAAGAGACATTCAAATTACTCTATAAACATGTAATAGGAAGGGTGAAAGGGGTTGATAACAGGATGGAATATGAAAGTTAGTTGAAAAAGCAAATGGGACCAATAAAATAAAATGATCTAGAATAAAATACTACTTGATTATAACTTCCTGGTGAGAATTTGATTAGTGGTTGCCTATGCAAAAAATATGTTCCCAATGTTCCTTGAGGTTCATTATGTTGTTAAATGTTTAAATTTTAAGTGATGGCTTCTTTAAAGTCGGCATAAAACCGAAGTTGTGGTATTCTTTTCTTCCCTATTATGATGTATATTAAGGTGAAATTAATTGATTTGCCTTTCAAATGCTCTGAACAAACATAAAATCTTCAGACGCAATCCAGGACGGCATTAAAATTAAACCAAGCACTTCCTCGTGTCCTTCTGAAGTATGTAAAAAGATGCAAACGAACAGAATATGTCAAAGCAAATGTTCTTTTATTTTTCCATTATTTGTCCTGTTGTCAGCAGACAGCACATCAGAAACTGAACAGTCATCTGTACTGTATATAGTGCAGACAGTGTCAGCAACATTATTTTTTTAAGTAAAAAATAATGCATCCATCCATTAAAAAAAAAAAAAAATCCATACGACTCCAGTGGGTTAAAGGTGCTCTAAGTGATCCTGGGTGGAGTAACTTCCTGTTGACGTTCGAAGTGTTGTCAAACAAAACAGAGGCTAGCTAGACCCTCCCTCCTCCTCCTCTCGCTCCTCCTCCTTTCCCCCCCCCCCCCCCTCCTTTCCCCCCCCCCCCTCCGTGCTTCCTGAAACAGTCATGAACGCGCATTTAAAATTTAAAATGGCTGGAGCATGTTTATTATGATTCGTGGTTCAGGCTGCACCAGGTAGTTTTTGGAGCTTGTGGCGACTACAGAGACCGCGTGTTTTTTACCGTGTATTCAGGGGACAGGCAGCTAGCGGATAGTGAGGAGATGTTTGCTGTATGTAACAAAAAATGTTTTGGCCTAAAAACATGTGACATCCCTTAGAGCACCTTTAATAAAGACCTTCTGAAGCGAAGTAATGCATTTTTGTAAGAAAAATATCTATATTTAAAACATTATAAATTCAAATAACTACCTTCTGGCAGATGACCATATGCAGAATGTGCAAGTCGACTTGGCCCAAATGAGTAATCCTCTGACAGGATGTATGATGCAGGATGTTGTAGTATTCTAAGCTTTGACACCTCTTGTGGTTCAAACAAATAGGGCTGTGCAACAAATGTAAGATCCTCTTCCCTTATATAGAAATCCATTGAAATTTGTCTTTAAAAATTGTCGTTTTGGACTTATAATCTGTGACTGGTGATTTGTTTTGCTCAATCCTCTACGCCTCAGCGTTCATCATTACATTGTGCGTCAGGTCTAAGGATACTCTTCCGCCGCATATCGACTTGTGCATTCTGCATATATGTTTGTCCACCAGAAGCTAGTTATTTGAATTTATAAAGTTTTAAATATGGATATTTTTCTTACAAAAAAAATGCATCGCTTCGCTTTACTTCACTTCAGAAGGCCTTTATTAACCCACACCCACTTTTTTATGGATGGATGCATTATTTTTGACTTCAAAACGCAGCCCCCCCATGCCATTATAAAACCTTTGAGGACTAAGGATATTTTTAAATGTATCTCTGATTGTGTTAGTCTTAAAGAATATAGTCATATACACCTATAGGATGGCTTGAGGGCGAGTAAATCATGGGATAATTTTAATTGTTGGCTGAACTATCCCTTTAAGCTATGAAATTTGCAGGATGATTGCCAAGATGTTGTAGGTGGTTACTTATTGGCCAAAGTCAAAACGGTCCACCTCAAAGATATGGTGTGTGTCTTCCCTATGTAATAGACTATGTAGACTTTGTAATAGACTATGTATTCACAGTATGAGACTAGTTATGCACCAACGTTAAATACATAGGAATAAATACTTAAACTGCTCAGGTAAAGTATGCTCAACTGTAATAGTGATCCTTGCGGCAAACACTAATTGACACTAACTAGTAATATCTTACAGTACAGTTTATGTTCTTACTACATTTTTCTACTACTAGCATTAGGTTCAGGTCTAGTTATAAGATAAAGCAACCAGACAATTTTTTTCCAGTTCTTTGATATAGCATTAGACCAAAAGACTGTCAGGAGTAAAAATACACACTACAAAGAGTCATTTAGCTAGAATCATATCAGGAAAGCCAGCCAGAAGGTAGCAACTGCTCCCAAAACATTAAACCATTGTTTTACCTACACAACATTCATTGTTCCAGGTGAGAGTTATCAATTTCCTGTAATCAGTAATGCGGCAGTGCCTGATATCCCAGACTCAGACTATTGGCGGACAAAAGCCATAGACCATGTGCAGAGGCAACTGGCCAGATAAAAGTTCTGTTGGGTGATTTTACATTCACAGACAACCACTTCAAATGACCTTTAGACAGCTATGGCTAGTGTGCTGAATATGAAGAGAAAATAGTCTTTAACAAAACAGACACGTAAGGTCAATTTAAGACAGACACCCCTTGATTTTTAAACAACCTGGAGGGGTTTTAATAAATCCTGATTTGAGACGTGAATTGAACAACACAGCAGAGGAAAAGGCTGTACGTCATGGATTCATGGACATGGATTAGCATGCTGTAGGGTTAGTTTAAAATGGGAACAGGCCATGATTATTGACTAGTCCTTTGTTAAATGACTAGTTGACAAAGACCTATTAGTCTTGCCTCTATTACATGACGTGATTATTACGTGAGAATGACTAATGTATAAGCCTGTATGTTAAAAGTAAAAGTTAGACGGTAATATGTCTGTCACTATAACTACTGTTATAGGACGAAAAATTGTCCCAGAAATGATTGCGATAAACTATATTATGGTAATTTTAAGACCATTTTATGTCACTGATACATTATTATGCCGTTACATTATCATTATAAAGTACATAGTTGAATTTTTAATTCCCCGCCATTGATTTTTTTGATCTTTCATTTATGAAACAACGCTTCATACATTTTTTTTTTTGTTTAAGTTTTTCGGCTTTCCGTGTTTTAACTGTTATACAGTAGGGGGTACTGTTACGCATCTTCTGAAAGAGTAAAATAATACAGCATCTCTGGATCCAAAAACA